>NW_023614459.1:0-59999 GCF_013339695.2 Rhipicephalus sanguineus
TTCCCTACAAGCCGGATAGCTCTAAATGTGCGCCTATTTCTGCCACAGCCAGACTTGCTGAGGAGTGTCGTGAGCTCTCCAAGACCTTCACTACGCATAACCAAGAGCAGCAGAAGAGCATTCGCGTTGACACAACCTCTTCTACACCCCCGTTCCTCGCTGGAGCGCTCGTTTGGCTCTCTGTCCCTACCACTGCAACTGGCCTCTCTTCCAAACTACTGCCCAAATACACAGGCCCCTACCGTATCGTCGAACGCACATCCCCGGTCAACTATCTGATCGAACCCATAGAGCCATCTTCGGACATGCGCTGTCGAGGGCGCGACATCGTCAACGTGGAGCGCCTGAAGCCCTACCACGACCCCCTCATAGTGACAAGTTGCTAGGTCGCCAGGCGGCTCCCTTTTCGTACCCGGGGTAATTGTGGCGAAGCGATCGAACTTGGTAATGGGTCGTCCTCTCGAACACCTTCTAGTGGGTCGCCCTCTTCGGCTCTTTTCAAAGAGAACGCAACTCGCGCTGAGAGTCGGCCCCGACTTGACTGTCGCTGTTGAGTATCGTCGCCGCTAAAAACCTCTTTATAAGTGCAATACAGAACCGAAACCGAAACACAACAATGAGCTCGTTCAGAGGGCACGGAGGAAGTCAAGTTTAATGCGCAGTCGCATTTTCAGCGCAGCTTAAGAAACTAGGGTCTTTAGAATTACGTATGTATGCATTTTCTAATAAGGAACACACCACCTAATACTTACCTAGTGATGTTGTGCCTCAGATATGCGTAATGTTTGGTTTTTGATCGACAATGTAGACAAGTATGAACCTAGTGAGCCGTTCAAGATGCCTGGCCCTTGGGCAAGTGGTTCAACTTTGGCCGAGTGGCTGAATCGAGTGACGTGCCGACAAACAGAAAGACAGACCAAAATTTCTCCGTTTAAGTTTCCCAAGAAAGACTATCGTCTTTAAAAACCAGGGAACCGTTCAGACCGATGGCAGGATCAGAAGAACTATTCTTTATTTTCGTTTTATTTTTCTCGCAGCCCGCAGCACGAGGAGCGTGCGCATGCACTTGCGCCTGTGCGCGCCATAATTATTAGTCAGCCGATGAACGACGATGGCCGCTAGACCGACCATCATTCCTTATGCTGGCTGGCCGGTCTGCGTGATCCCTCTGCTCGCCTCGCGCGTTGGGTGTTGCGCCTTCAGAAATACGACCTTACGGTGTCATACACGAGTGGCCGTCGTCACGCTGACGCAGACTGCCTCACTCGCATTCCTCTTGCGACTACCGACTGCGATGCCGATAATGTGACGACTATCTCGCTACTCTTACTAGCACGTTTCCCGAGGCGGCCGACTTTCAGCGAGAACAACTCAGCGGTCTCACCCTGGATCCGCTTTTTGTCGCCGCCCGTACTTCCCAACGCAGCGGTCGCTTTACTGTTCGGGACAAGTTGCTCTACAAGACTAACTACTCCAGGCCTGGAGCGCCTTTTTTGTTAGTTGTCCGCGAAAGCCTCCGCTCCGATGTTCTACGCGCCATGCATGACGATGCGACATCCTGCCATTTCGGCTTCGTACGAACGCTAAACCGCACGCAGGAACACTTTTATTGGCCCAAGATGTATGAAACAACCAAGCGCTATGTCGCTAGTTGCGAAACCTGCAAACGTCACAAGCGACCGGCCACCGCAGCGCCAGGTCCTCTTCAGCTATTCACACCACCCAGTACGCCTTTCGAACAAGTAGGAATTGACCGTTTGAGTCGATTTTCTTTATCTAACAATAGGAACCGCTGGATAATCGTCTTCGTGGACCATCTTACAGGGTATGCGAAAACCGCAGCCATACCATCTTCCACTGCCGCTTCCGTGGCGGTCTTCTTGCTGCACTCCGTGGTCCTTCGCCATGGCCAACCGCGGGTTATTATCAGCGACCGTGGCCGCCAGTTCACTGCTGATTCCGTTGAAGAATTACTTATGTGCGCTACACAGTTCCGTCTTTCAACACCGTATCATCCGCAGACAAATGGTCTCGTTGAACGGACAAACAGAACGCTGACCAACATAGTTGCTATGTGTGTTTCGTCAAATCACAAGAACTGGGATGGCGTGCTGCATTTTATCACATACAACGCGGCGAAGCGCGAAGCAACGGACTTTAGTCCATTTTATCTTCTGTACACAAAATTACCGCGAAGCCCTCTGGACACTTTCTTACCCTTAATTCTGCACAATGATGATTTTGTATCGCAGACCTTGTGCCTCGCCGAAGAAACCCGTCGAATTGTTCGTCTTCGGATTCTGGCCTCACAACGTCACTCGAAGGAGCGATACGACGACCGTCTCGAACAAGTATCGTTCGGAAAAGGCGCTTTGGTGTCGCTTTGGACACCGCAACGCAAGCGTGGATTGTGTCAAAAGCTTTCGTCATGATATCCGCATATAAACTGGAAGAATGTTTCATACAGTGGTGGGGAACCAGTAAATGCTGAAAAAGTGCTAGAAATTATGTTTACCTACAATTTGAAAGAAATAGTGCTTCAAGGTACCAGAATTACGCCGACGTCGAGGTCGTTTCTAGACTTGGTGTTCCTATCAAATATATTAAATGATTACAAGGTGATGGTGGAAGATCGTATCGGATCACCGGGTGATTTGTCTTGATCTCCCTGTTCGAGCATGAAGACATGTGAAGAGCTATGTGCCAGTAAAGGTTGAAGACTATACTAGGGCTGACGATATGTCGATTCTTGACTATTTGGAGATCCCATTTGAAAATTTCGAAAGCATCTCTGGTTTAAAGTCAGTAGAAGAGCTATGGCAAGAATTCAAATGTGTTATGAGCTATTGCATAGACAAATATGTTCCATCGCGTGTTGAAAAAACGAAACAGAGAAGTCCTTGGATTACCCGAGATATAATCCATATGAAAAGGAAAATTAAGAGACTGCGTAAAGGGAGCACGTCGCCAGTGGTTCTGAGAAATCTAAAAACTGAACTCAGGCGTACTTTGGCTAGCTACATCTGAACACACATTTTTTGAAAATAACCTCAGTGATTTCCTCAGGTCTTCACCTCAGAAATATTGGCGGTATTTTAGCGACAGGAAAGAAATAGCTGATGAAATCCATGTTGGTAGCGGCATTATAAGGAAAAAGGATGAGATAGCAAATCATTTTAACAATTTTTTTCAGTCTGTATTTAACCCACCAAAAACTACAGCAAGTATGGAAGAAGCATTAAAAATTCCCCCTACTGTTCCAATGGAAACTCTTGAAATAGCTAGGGAAGGCGTATTTCAACAACTGCTCAAATTAGATACGAAAAATCGAGCGGTCCCGACGATATACCAGCTGTATGGATGTCGCATTATCTGACTATCATCTTTCAAAAAAGTTATACAACGCCCTCACTGCCACAAGATTGGCGCGCCGCATTCGTCATTTCTGTATTTAAAGGAGGCAAACGAAAACAGGCAACAAATTATCGTCCAGTTTCACTTACTTCAGTTACTTGCAAAGTGTTCGAACATTTAATAGAAAAACATATACTCAGGTTCCTTGATCAGAACGCTTTGCTGTACTCTCATCAACATGGCTTCAGGACCGGGTTATCAACCGTGACACAGTTAATGGAAAGAATTCGCGATTTTGCGGGTGCTGTAGATATAAGACAACAGGTTGATGTGGTTTGCGTGGACTTTGCGAAGGCGTTCGATAAAGTACCCCATGTCCAATTAATTTTCAAATTACGTAATGCAGGAATAAATGAAGTCGTAATAAAATGGATTGAAGCATATTTAACAAACCGTACGCAGGTAGCAAAACTGGATGATCATGTATCAGATCCTTTAGCTGTACTTTCAGGAGTGCCCCAAGGCTCAGTACTGGGACCACTATTATTTCTCCTCTATATCAATGACATCAGTAGCCTGGCGGCAGAAGAGGGTGTCAAGGTTAAAGTTTTCGCAGACGACTGCTTAATCTACGCCACAATTACCAAGCTAGACGATCAACTCAAAGTTCAGAATTGTTTGAAAATTTAGATAATTAGTGTAGGAAATGGAAAATGTCAATAAAATATTCTAAATCTACATATACACACATCAGCAAAAGGAAAACTATCCATCCCTTTTCGTACAGCATTGGTGGACACTTGTTGGTGAATGCGCACCAGTTCAAGTATCTCGGGGTAACAATTACGCGGAAACTGTCATGGAATGAACATATAGATAACGTCTGCCTGACAGCCTATCAAAAGTTATACATATTGAGGAAAAAACTAGAGCATGCATCACGTGACGTAAAACATATTGCATACACCACCTTCATTAGGACGATACTAGAATACTCAGCCGTTGTTTGGAGTCCCCATGAAGTGACCCTTAAGAAGAAGCTGGAAAGAATACAGAGACTGGCGGCACGTTTTATTTGTTCAACGTACGGAAGGAAGGAATCGGTCACGCTGATGTTACAGCGATGCAACTTAGATCCTCTTGAACTACGGAGAAAAAAATATAGGCTGAAGGTATTTTTTTCCAAATTATTCACGATCAACGTAAGATTGATAAGCTCAAATATTTACACGCCCCAGGCAAAAGAAACCCCCGAACTAACCACGATTGCGTCATAAAATCATACCAAACAAACACTGACACGTTTCGATAGTCTTTCTTCCTAGAAGTCGTAGAAATGTGGAATAAACTGCCAAACGCTATTGTTATTTCAACGATGTCGCCGACTTCGAAAATGCTGTAGAGGCGCATTTACGAGATTGTTCAATGTGATTTTTTTTCAGTGCCAAATGATGTAAGCGACCTCATGCTCATTGTAAATATATTGAAAAATGTAAGAGAATTTCGAATTGTTATTTTTAACTTTGAATAGCTATTGAAGGAAATACCTGTTTTCATTGTGAAGTGCCAAATATTACGCAACTTTATGTACATTGTACATTTTTATATATGTAATTGTATTGTCCTCTCTGTTATGACCCTCTATGAGGGTTGACAGTATTATTAAATAAATAAATAAATAAATATAAATAAATATTGTAGTTGTGGACCGTCTCAGCCAACTCATTTACGTAATAGCTGCTCTCCTGAGCAATGCTCGACGATCATGCCGAACACAGCTCACTCATATTGCTCGCCTGAAACGGTTCTACCCCCTTGTCTATCCTGACTCGCCCTACAGGCTTCGTCTGCTTGCGGTGGATTGTAACGGTCATGTGAAAGACAGAGAAGATGAAGAAAGGAGAAGAACGAAGAGCATTTGCAAGGTCGCAGCGCGCTACCACCATCGTCCATCTCTTGTAAATAAAACCATCTCATCAGAACTTGCTGTAACAATAATAACCTAGTACAACAGAGCTAGACAAATTATGTTCCCGCCACTACCGTCGTTCTCGCGAGAGGAAGAGGTGGCCTTCCACCAACTTCAAACGAGTACTTCCCCAACCTACTGTCCATGCATTAATTCTACCCTGACCGCTACGCAGACTCTTGCCCGGGCTGTGGTAGCTCCCCAACGCGCGCTATGTCATGGTGGAGTGCGCCGCAAAATTATTCCCCCTCCTTCCAGTCGTCCTGTGCCCCTTCCGCCAGGACCGAGGTCCGCCAGGCCTTGGTTCAACGGGCCCGTGTCGTCGCTGAGATCATCATAGAGACCCCGGACTAGGGTTCCCTCCCACATGCTTGGTTTATATTTTTATTGCGATAACAATTACATGGACAGTCTTGATGGGTTTTTGCCGTCGCCTTCCCAGACGCCGTCATGCCCCTCCCGTATGAAATCCAAATTGATAAGGTCCCCCCGCGCATCGTATGTTCTGGCGCGGGTAAAAGCGCGCTAGCGAGGGCGACGAACGTGGCCGAAGCAGAGATCAAACGAGCCGGCCCATTTCCGTCAGTCGGAGGGTGCATGCGATAACATCACCCCGCTCGGGAGGCGTGCCGTCGAAGCACACAGGAAACGCCCCGCCCATCTTTAACGACCATGAAAAGACGCATGCACCCTCTGTCGCTCGGAGCGTGCATTCACTCGGAGGGGGGGGGGGGGTTGTCGCGCGAGGAGCAACATTGGACTGAATCTAACTACACTGGCGCGCGCGCTATCTCGACAGCCATCCCTGTGGGCGGCTCGTATACCCTTCTACGTGCTGCGCTCTCAACGCGAAGTGAGTATGCGAGGGCATCTCTCCCTGGATCGGCCTATTATCTTACACCAGCGTTTTGTAGTTACGCGAGATCGGATACAACTCAGTAAGCTGCCAGCCTCACTGTATACCACTACAATTTGTTGCTATCGCATGCGTTGCTTCGCCCTTGCGGTGAAACTGTGACTTTTTAATAAAATGTTCCTCTCTCTCTCAATTCATCCTGGCTAAAGCGTGAATCCGAGTCGATAAACAAGAGGAATCAGGGGGTCATGAAGACAAACAGCTGAATTAAATCTGGATTGATCTGCGAGTTTCCTCACGTGTCTTAATGCATTACAAAACATACCACATTCACTTTAACGTGTCAACGTAGTATACAGAGCGAGTGGTGATGTCAAAATAGACATTGAAAACAATGGAAACGCATACATTTTAATGGATGCCTAGGAGCCTTGGCCTTATTTCGTCTGGGCATTAGTTAAGAAACCTCAACGATTTTGTCAAAGAAACGTAAAAAGCGCCTTTTTTTATTTGGCCAACTGCTGCTACTTCTATTTTTTTGCCGGTTGTGGACGTTCACTGCTATTTGGTGCCACATGCGAAACAAGGCGTTCGTGCGGGCACTCCAGCATCAAGCTATGCTTGTTTTGTTGAACAGAATTTTTATGGGCACTCACGCTGCATTGTGGCCGACGCCGTCGCTGCCGCTGTGAGGTTCCGTATCAAGTAAAAATCCGTAACATCGTCCTACGCGTCATTGCTGCATGCGCAAGTGAAAGCACGCGAAAACTGCCGACGATTACTACTCTAGCGGAGGAGAAACGCGCCTGTCGTCTGTTTCGCGCAAGGCGCATGGGATTGTCTCGGCGAGTGGCTGCCTGTCTCCTACAGGAACTCCGTGCTTTGACCGGCAGCGCCTGGTCGCCTGCGGTCGTGCGGCCAGTATCTTTACAAGCATCATACCTTTGCACGTGCTGTGCTGTCATCGCTAAGTTTGCGTTGAAGCCGTATACAGCACGAAGGTCGCTTCGCTGGCGCCAGTGTTTTGTAGCGTTAACTACACTTGCCGAGCCGAAGCGGTTTCGCGTGCGCGTACAAGAGCCGTGCTGCGCATGCGCGAGGAGCAGTGATGTCACACAGCTGGCGCACCGGAACGCTGGAACACTCTAACGCTATGAGCCCGCGGCTGCGGGCGGGCTGATCGCGTCCCTGTCGCGTGTGCAGCTTCGACTGACCGAGTGCGTCCACTGCTGTCACTGCATGAACGCGCAAACTGCGCCACGGGCGACAACGTCCCTTTCCGTCGGGCTACATCTGCGACGTCACGGAGGGAGTGCGCAGGCCTTCTTTTGTCTAGCTGGTGCTGAGCGGGCACGAGATGCTGCCATTTCATAGAGACGGCAGCGGGTTATTACAATGACCACTGAGCAAAAAATAAATATGATGTGTCACATAATGCGTGCACCATGTGTGTGTCATTGAAGCAGCAGTAAGCATGACAATCAAGCTAATCCTAGACAACCAGGAGAGCTGAGAATAACCAGCTGAACCTTAGCTCACGCTACGTATATCCTGGCATAGCCGAGCTAAGCCACTGCATTTTTTGGGGCGAAGCTCCTTATGCCATGGGTCTGTCCATCCTCCGTTTGTTTGTAGCGTTGTAGTAGCCACCTCTAGCTCGTGAGAAGCGCGCGTTCTGGTATGCAGTAGAAGAAGAAGACGACGTTGACGGTGAGACTCTCGTGCGTGTTCGCCTGTGTGGCATTCTTTCTTCTTTACTACGCGCGTTCTGGTATGCAGTAGAAGAAGAAGACGACGTTGACGAGTGACCCTCTCGTTACGTGTTCACCTGTGTGGCGTTTTTAAAGACGATAGTCTTTCTTGGGGAACTTAAACGCAGAAACTTTGGTCTGTCTGTCTTTCTGTCTGTCTTTCTGTTTGTCGGCACGTCCCTCGATTCAGCCACTCGGCCAAAGTTGAACCACTTGCCCAAGGGCCAGCCGTCTTGAACTGGTACGGCTGTTCATACTTGTGAACGTTGTCGATCAAAAAGTAAATATCATGCATATCTGAGGTGCAACATCACTAGGTAAGTATTAGGTGGCGTGTTCCTTTAATAGAAAATGCATACATACGTAATTTTAAGGACCCTAGTTTCTTAAGCTGCGCTGAAAATGCATAAGAATGGAAGCTTGAGCGAGTTGGTATGCGTTCATCTTTGTTGAAACAGCGCTCACTAGACGACGACGAAGTAAAAGAAGGCAAAGGACAGGCAGTGCCTGTCCTGTGCCTTCTTTTACTTCGTCGTCGTTTAGTGAGCGCTGTTTCAACAAAGCTGAAAATGCGACTGCGCTGAATTTGCCTTCCTCCGCGCCCTTCGCACGGCTCATTGTTGTGTTTCGGTTTCGGTTCTGTTGCACTGTACGAATGCCATGGGTTGGTGTTGAAAAACTTTAGTTCTTAGAAGGCCAAGAAGGTGAAAAAAAATATTTAAAAAATGAAAAAGCAGCGTTGTGGGCGGCCTTCAGGCTGCCGGTTGTGGGCGCCGCTCTGGCGTTCCTGTTTTACCCAGGCGACGTGTAAATAAAAGAGTCTGTGGAGAGTACTCGTTGAGTGCGGACGTTTCTCTGCTTCAGCACTTCGCGCCAAACCGCGTTTTCGGGCTGGCTGGCGTCCCCGCCGGTCGCGTTGGTCACCGCCGGTCTTCGCCTGCTGCTGTGCCGGGACTACCAGCACGCAACACAGCACTCATGTTTCCCGACGTATTGCCAGATGGCGTCCATATCTCACACAGCGCCTCTTCTATCGTCTTTACACGACATTTGCAGCGAAGCACGCAGATACGCGGCCAATCTTTTTCTTCTTTACTACGTCTCGTGTTTTCAACGACACCCGAAGACAACATTTCAGACGTAACGCGCCATGAGGCTCCCTCTTGGCACGCTTTCTCTTTAGCTCGGAGTCGCCAGATAGAAGACAAGGCTGCGGAACGGAGGGCACGGAAGGCGCGGCAGCGCGCGCTCGCAGACAGAATCCTGAGGTGAGAGTCCGCGAGGCCGAAGCTGCACGTCGACGCCGCGAAGCAGATTCCGCCGTTCAAGCCCGCGTTGCCGAAGCTGCTCGACAAGCTGCACGGCTGCGGCGAGAAGACCCCGCCGTTCGAGCCCGCGAGGCCGAAGCTGCTCGACAAGCTGCAGGGCTGCGGCGAGAAGACCCTGCCGTTCGAGCCCGCGAGGCCAAAGCTGCTCGACAAGCTGCACGGCTGCGGCGCGAAGACCCCTCCGTTCGAGCCCGCGAGGCCGAAGCAGCACGGCTGCGGCGCGAATCGGATCTTCAAAATGTGAAAGACCATGAAGCGGCGAGAAAGCGCGCGTACCGGCAGGCAGAGCCCGAGGCTGTGCGAGCACGTGAAGTGGCTGCAAAACGCATCAGGCAGGCTCTGCCCGAAGGCGCAAACGTGTGCTTCTAGCGGGACTTCCTTGATATTTCGGCCATAGTTGCGGTGTGTGCAACAGATTGTGGTTCTCAAACCATCTTGTCACAATATCTTCCCTCAAGGACCACGCTCGCGCCAATGCCATCGCCGTGCTGCAGCGCGAGTTCGCGTCGCCCCCCTCATCATCATTCACCACGTGGATATGCTGTAATTTTTTTTTGTTTCGGGCTACTCCAGAGCACATGTTATTGGAGTGAGCTGGTGAACTGCAAAAACTGTCTTTCAGAAGGATGAACAGAATAGACGTAAAACTTACAAATGCCTTTCATTATTTGGAAACACGGTGGAAAGAGACGTGGATACCACGGACATATTGCTTTCTCTTAAGGTACGGAGAGTGTGACGTTAGGCAGAGACACGCTCTTCGACTATTTACTAGTTTACTTTTTTTCTTTAGAAGCGATGTGTTGATGAAAAGCCTGGGGAGCATTGAACTACGAGTACTCTCCATGGTTTATCTATAATATTTTATTGCGATATCAATTATATGGACACTCATTGGGTTTTCGCCGTCGCCGTCATGTTCCTATAAAGTCTAAATCGATAACGCCCCCCCGCGCATCGTATGTTGCACCCGCGGGTTAAAGCGTGCGAGCGGTGGTGACGAGCGCCGCTGCAGCAGAGATGAAACGAGCCGACCCATCTCTCATATGAGCTGGAACCGTGAATTCATGCTTATACGGCGATTACTTGGCATGTATGTAATTATACGAATGTGACGTAGCGAACTGCCACAGATATAGCTTTCCCCTTGATCATTTGTGTCATGAACAGTCCTGCGCTTGACAACTGCATTTAGCCATTATGACCCTTAAAATGTAACCTCTCATTGCTCACGAGTACGGCTGTACATATCTACAGTGTGGTTACATGTGAGCCAACACGTGCATACACAACCGGCGTTCGTAAAGCGTATACCGTCTGCAGATGGTGTTAATAAATGGAAGCATAACTTGTGTTACCTGCGGTGCGAGCGACGTGCACGCTGCCTAATCAATATATCCTATTTTAATAAATGCTGACTTTACTCGCTCGCGTAATGCTTAAATCCCAGAGCCTTGCACTTGTGCTCGTCAAAAGCGTCGGTGGACGTTGGTTCCAAATGAATCCGCGAATAGCAGTGACCGCTCGTGGAATTCGTCTAGGGAACCGAGATGTATATTTTTCTTTCAGGTTATGCCGTAGGGCATACTGCACTACTCCCCCCCAACTCCAAAAAAATCACAGCATATCCACGGAGTGAATGATGATGAGTGGGCGAAGCTGCGGAGGTTCATCGGTAAACCGTGAATCTTCCGTGAATTCTGCCCAGTACATCATCAACGACGTGAGATCGGGCGCGTTTATACAAAAGGTTCGATGAGTTATGACGACTTGCAGCTCACTTTAATTTTACATGTACGCTGTGAATTTTCATTGTTTAGAAAACCATTGCTTTAGAAAACATCTGGTGTCTTTCGTTAAGCAGCTGGCGTCTTTTCGTTTTGCTTTAGAAACATCTGGCGTTCTTTCGTTTTGCTTTTAGAAAACATCTGGCGTCTTTCGTTGGTTTATTTCATCAATCAACGGCGTTTTGAACAAAATTTTTATTGTTTAATCACGCACAGGAGAAATCTCACCAGGCACTACCTTGGAGGTAAACAATGGCTGCTAATGGAAATGAGAGACAGAAGAAGTCGGCTTTTAGCTAACACTTACACTTCTACTTCTACTAACGTTTCCTACTGGAACATGCCAATGGCTGCTAATGGGGAATGAGAGACAGAAGAATTCGGCTTTTAGTTTACGCGCACGCTGCGAATTTTTTATTGTTCAACAACGCACAGGAAAAATCTCCCACCGGCACCACCTTGGAGGTCAAGATCTGGTACTAGCGTTACGACTGGTTACGCACTACTACGACTACGAGGGACGACCAGGTGCCGCCTTAAGGAACTTCGCCCCTAAAAAGTAACAACAGCAGCAACAACGCTTCAAAAGCGCTGAGCTGGTCCTACAGGAGCACGCGGAAACGCTATAGAAATCGCAAAGATGCCGTCTTAACTAAACACAGAAGAAGTTATTGACTGAATCACGCAGTAATATGTTACAACTTGTCACCTTCACTTGATTTGAGAAGTGCTGGAAAGGCACAGACGGAAAGCTAAAGCGTGGGGCCCGTGCGCTCGTCGCGGGGACTGCTGCGGCATACAAACTTTTCCCATCAGTGCTTGCGCGCCCTTTGGTGGCACTCGTGTGCTTGAAAAGGTCTATTCAGCCTTGAGGCATCCCCCTTTCCCTTGAAGACGCTAGCCGAATGGAGGGCAACGGGCGCGATTCCCGGACTTAACCCGTGGTGGCAAATCGCATCCACACTTAAAAAATTGTAGATGCGACCCGATGGTATGGAAATAGATTATTGGTTCCGACACAAACATTAGAACACGAGGTGAATAATGGAAGCTATGCACATTAACAGAGTAGGGGATAGGTGCATAAGCCATGCGTCTCTTGCCCTTAGCGAAAAAGAGCTGCAATTTTTAAATTTGAGATTGTCATTCTGATTAACACAGGAAAAACGTTCTTTTGCATCTCTTTTAGTTTTGTTTGTTTGTGCTCTGGGCGCAAGCGTATGGTGTAAGTGTTCTGGCTTCTTGACATCGCTTGGATGACTCTGCTGCACACGCGCAGTCGCTCCGCTGACGCGTGTTTCACTTGTGCATTGTATTCATTAGTGTCGTTCCTTTCAAGACGTGAGTAAGCGCTCATGTCGTCGCCTTCTTCGTACTTCGTCCTCGTCCCTTTGGGGCTGTGAACTATCAAAAAATGGTTAAAAAGCGACTCACGGTGCGTGATTACGGAGGGTGCTCTAGGCGCTCGAACCCTAAGATGGTGCATGCGACGGTGCACGAGAGCTTGCGCCGGCATGAGATTTTTTTTGCTTTCTCTATTCCTACGCATTTAGTAATTCATATGACATACACTTGGCAGCAAGCTCGTCTTCAAAGAACCTCGTTGCTGGTGCTTTCTGTGTAGCAGCAGGGATGCAAAGATCCTTTCCGGGTCCCTTTCCAAAAACAACGATGGTATAAGCAGGTTTAAAGTAGGAAACAAGAGAGCGGCACGTTGCCTCTCCACATTTTTTGTTGTTGTTTTATCCATAAACACTTACTCATCAACCATTTCAGCCTTTATTTACCAGCTGAAGCATCCGCCATCAAGGGGGGGGGGGGTAGTGAGCTAGTAAAGCAGTGTAAAACATTTTGAAAGCAAACAAAAATCTCATGCCTGCATATCCTTTGCTAACGATAATTAAAGCAGGGAGGGGGCAAGGGAGCGGCACCCTGTTCCACTTGGATCCGACCCTGGAATTTTGGTGATTGTTGCAATTTCATTCCGAGCTGCGCCTTGAGAGGTTCGTCCATGCTCCCGTGGACTTTCTAGCCGCTTTCTTTCTAGCCGCTCCGACGCACCATGCCTAAAAAGAAAAAAAGTAGCTTGTTCCGTGACGTTATGCAAAAGAAGTCGTGCAAAGAAAATGCATAGATTCCTATCCAGAGCTTCTACGGGTCTTGTACGCCGGTAAGAGGGTTTAACGTCCGAAAACCACGAGATGATTCTGAGGGACGCCGTGATGGAGGGCTCCGGAAGTTCGACAAGCTGGAGTTCTTTAACGTGCACCTATATCTAAGTACACGGGCCTCAATCATTTTCGCCTCCATCAAAAATGAAGCCGCAGCAGCCGGGATTCGATCCCGTGACCCTCGGGTCAGCAGTCGAGCGCCATAACCACTAGACCAGCGAGGCGGGGCGGTACGCCTGCAAGATTGGGCGTGAAACATCAAGAGAAGTCCCTCATGTGTACATAAATTTTATTTGACTGCTCCCTGATTCTTACTTTTGAATAATTATTTTTTATTTTTATGCATGTCTTTTCTTTTCATTGTTTGCTCACATTCTGCTCCAAAATGTCTTTGCGCCTCGTCCACTGTTTGTTGTACTTTTGTTCTTGCTGTAACCACTATAATTTTCTATGAATATTTCAATCATATTGTGGTCACACATAACTGCGTGAAAAAGAATGTTAGTAAAATAGGACGGAAACCCCGAATCTCCCACATCTCTGTTATCTACGCGCTATATATGACTCCGGCATGTGCCGTTCAGAAGCCTAACCTGCCCACATAGACTCCAGACTTTTTTTTTCTTCGTTTACAATTTATCAGTGCCATGTGTGGCCTACACAACGAACATATACCGCAACTAGAAAGCTTGGTTTAAACGAGAAACTCCACAGGGCGCAGGCAGACACGCGTGAACGCAGCACGCCAGCGAGCGGCCGCGCCCTCTGCAAGCTGCATCGTGCTCTTTCCGCCTGGCCGCTAGCTCACCACACTAGGCAATCTTTTCTAGCCACTATTCGCAATGCGCACGAACTATAGGTGGCGCGCTGTGCAATTCAAGATGGCGCCCGGAAGAGGGTCAACTCGTTTGTTAACACAGGAACAGATAGGAAGTGCCGACGTACGGCGCGTGCCACTTTCACCGGATGAAATCATGAGCTTGGCTGAAATGGATATGTGAACGAAATACCTTCCCAAACTATGGAAAGTACTAAGTGCTCGCCACCTAATTATTTGCTGCTGCGTGAAAGGTTAAATTTCAGCTCCGTTACCGTGCATATATGATGCTTTGCGAAATCCTCTGCGTGCTACAGAAAACTGCATGAACTAGAATTGACGTATGAACTGAACAAGGTATTACGCACCGAGCCTGCCGGACGGATTTTCCGCCGAAGTAGGCCGCTAGCGAGTAGCGCCGTCGCTGCTGCACGGGACCGCATGCTTAACGTGGTGACGGTTTGCAAACATATTACGCCGTCGTCGTTAGTTGCGCAGTCAGGAACGCGGAGTTACTTCTTCAACGGAACACAAGCATATAACATTCCATTCAATAGCGCTTGTGTCACAGCCATGCTCAGACTCTAGCCGTGTGCAATGCACTTCACTCGGCTGTTGCAGGTTCGATCAGCGCGATCGAAACATGAATATCGAAAAGAATGCACACGTGTGCTTTTCGCAACGTCGAAGTATTCAACGTTGCGAAAAATTCGTAGAACAACAATGCCGTTCGGAAGGTACCGGTGAAGTAGAAAGGAAAAGTTAGCCAAGCGGCGTGGATTACGGCCGTGACAGCATGTTTTATCGCTCTAACCATTTCGCATTGCTGGTAGAGCTCGAGCGAGCTGGCGGCATGCGGTGCTCCACGATATACACAATAATCGCGCTACATGCAATGCACAAGAAAATCTATGGATTTATTTTGATCTCGCTCAAGGGTATTATACTATATACAAAGTGACTTACGAGCGTGAAAAAACATTCACGCGCGGGGGGTCGTGAAGTTCCAACTCGCTCCTCGTGAGTTAGCAGCTGATCATTCATCGTCGCTTTCACTCTCGGTGCTTTCACAGCCTTCTACGTCCAGTGAAAAATCCTCGTCGTCAAGATGGTTTCTTTTAACATCACTGCTGAAAGCAATCTGAAGAATATTTTCCGCCGAACGACTTTGAACACTCCGCATCACCATGTTTACAATTAGAGAGACGCCTGGGCGCCGGAGGAGAACATTTTGCTCTCAAACCGGTCAACAAGCAAATTGCTTGCAGTGTGCTGCCACCTATCAACAAACGCACAAAAACAAGTGGCGCAGCGCTGGCTGTAAAATCAACACACTGGTGACGGACGGCGTTGAGATCGTTCGCTCCACGAAAGGCAGGGAGCGCACGTGTCCTCGAATACTCGAGGCGCTGGCTCGAATCACCAAACGTCGCTCGTACGATTCATAACAGCGCTTTCCTGACAAAGGATAGAGGCCCTATTTTAATGTATCGCCAACTTGAGACTGCTCAGTTATAGAAGATCACATCGCGAGCCCGCGCGACCTCCCGCGTGCAATGGAATGGGATTCATGCGCTACAAAAGCAGTGAGGAATGCTATATGCAAGTAAAACAGGGTGAATTTCAAGTGAAAGTGTCTGACGATAACATTCAACAAACGTACGTGGTTATAGAAAAACTCGCGAAGCTGATATGTGTACACTGTGGGATATCATTGAAAGCGCGAGTTGCCACGTATTTTCACGAAAACTTCGCGTCTCTCAAGAACGAATCACATTTATCGTGTCACGGAGGGCCCGGTTAGTTGAATGACGCAGGAAACATGCAAAGTCGTAGTGTTCCTTTCTTGCCAAAGCGTTAACACTGAGGCCAGCGCAGCCGAATAAGAGAGTGACTGCGTAGTGCTGGCATTTTTTCGTCTAATAACCCTCCTCGAGAGTATATATACTCCTGAATTCCGCTTGGCGGCGCGACAGTCCATTGACATTGCGAATAGTGCTGCAATTCGTGTGTATTTCGTCGTGCCGAGTTTAGTTCATACGGTCAACCTTTACCGCGCTGCCTCCATTGTTGTGTGTTGTATGTCGTGGTTACTGACGTAAGCGCAAGTTCTTCACGCAGTATTGTGCGTGGTACCAAGCAAATAGTCACCACATACCGGTCGTGCGACTCCAATCTCTGCGACGCCTTTGTTCAGTGTGATCGACGGACGCGATTCATCGCTTTGAAAAACACCTTCTTCAAATGTTTCCTCACGTCAGTAAGTAGCAGCGCCGCAATACTTCCTCGACGACGCGCTTTGTGGCCCTGGAAAATGCCTGGACGCTCGGGGACGGCCGGACGCGGGTAGCTTGGGCATTCCCCGCTTTGCGCATCGCTTTAAAACCGGCGGTCATTCCGCAGTGTACGCTGCCAGCGTGCTTTCTTGCAAGAGGTGATATTGAACGTTACGCTTCGTACATTGTGATTTCTTCTTATTGTAGTGCGCGTTGTCGCCGCAGGAAATCGCATAACGTGTTGGTACTGTATGCGGCTGTAGTTGGGTGGGTTGTGCTCGCGGATGACATTTGTCAAGAACGTAGTCGGTAGTGTTATAACGTTTTGGTAATTAGCTCGCTTGCACCCACTGCTCTACGTTAATATTTGCTGAAAGGAGCCAACATTTATGTCAGGCACACCACTATCATGATTTTTATGCATGCCAAATTTATGCATGTCTCTTGCCAACTTACTTGCAGTAACACCATGAAACCGAAGCTTCAACATTCATTTATTCTGCAGGAGCTCTGAGGGAATAATCTTCAGCCACCGTGTTGTGCGGTGAATTGTGAATCGGTATAGTGGGGGGGAATAAAGTGTAGCTAGGGATCTTTTCATTAGGCGTGCAGTTTATCTGTCATTAAGTGAGGTGACGCTCAAAAACGTTTAGGTTAGCATTTCTGGACATTGCTTATCATCTTTCAAGCAATGCATAACGTATATTTGCTAACAATGCAATTTCTGCAGCATGACACTGTATTTTGTTCAGTTGGTTTGCGCCATTTTTATGCTTTATGCACGGTGATCTAATTTGACAAGCCGTACTTTCATATGAAATTTCAATGTGCGTCCGTGTATTGAAGCCACACCTCTCATCGCATAATAATAGCTTGTGAAGAACAATGCTTGTATTGAATTAGCCATTTATGAGAGCTCTGCTCCCCTCCTCAAATGGCAAGGCGCTGCTGGCGCACCTGCTTCCGCTTTTCAGTTCTTTTTTTTAATGCTGAAGTTTCCCGCAACGTACTGCAGGTAGGAAACAGCAGTGCCACGACAAACAGTGGAGTGCTGACCACGCAGTTCAGAAGGTGGCTGAGGCAAGCATGCCATAGGAGGTGCTTATTCAGGCAGAAGAAGTAAGCATCTGTAGCCAACATAAAGATAATGTACAAAGTTCCATTTAAAGGGACCCTGAAACGCTTTTTTGAAGTTTTCTCAGCGTTTAGGCAGGGGCATCCCGAAATCATTCGCACCAGAAATTAAGCGACGCACCGTGCACGGAGCCCGCTACGGAATTTATATCTATTCGCAATGCCCATAGACTGTCGCGCCGCCAAGCGGAATTCAGGAGCGTCCTCTCGAGGAGGGTTAGTAGACGATAAAATGGCAGCACTACGCAGTCTCTCCCTTGTTCGGCTGTGCTAACCTCAGTGTTAACGCATTGGCAAGGAAGGTACACTACGACTTTGCTCGTTCCCTGCATCAGTGAACAAACCGGGCCCTCCCTGACATGAGAAATCTGATTCGTTCTTGCGAGACGCGAAGTTTTCGTGAAAATACGTGGCAACTTGCGCTTTGAATGCTAGCCCACAGCGTACGCATACTATCAGCTTCGCGAGGCTTTCTGTAGCCACGTAGGTTAGTTAAATATTATCGTCTGACATATTCAGTTGAATCTCACCCTGTTTTACTTGCATATAGCATTGGTCAGTGTTTCTTGTAGAGCATGAATCCCATAACACTACGCGGGAAGTCGCGCGGGCTCGCGATGTGCTCTTGTAAAACTCAGCGATCTCAAGTTGTCGATACATTAAATATGGCCTCTATCCTTTGTCAGCAAAGCGCTGTTACTAATCGTGCGAGCGACGTTTCAATCATTCGAGGACGCGTCTGCTCCACGCCTTTCGTGGAGCGAACGCTTTCCACACCGTCCTTCGCCAGTGTGTTTGTTGGTTTCATAGCCAGCGCTGCGCCGTTTGTTTTTGTACGTTTGTTGATAGGTGGCAGCACACTGCAAGCGATATGCTCGTTGACCGATCCGAGAGCATAATGTTCTTCGCGCCCAGACGTCTCTCTAATTGTAAACGTGGTGACGCGGAGTGGTCGCAGTCGTTCGGCGGAGGAATTTCGGATTGCTTTCAGCAGTGATGTTGAAAGAAACCATCTTGACGACGAGGATTTTTCACTTGAGATTGAAAACTGTGAAAGCACCGAGAGTGACAGCTGTGACAGCGACGATGAACGATCAGCTGAACTCACGAGGAGCGAGTTGCACTTCACGTCCCCTCGTGCGTTAATGTTCTTTCACGCTCGTACGTCACTTTGATTGTACTTAACGTATAATATCCTTGAGTGAGATCAGAATAAAAGCATAGTTCCTCTTGTGCATTGCATGTATCACAATTATTGTAGATATTATGGAGCGCCGCATCGCCAACACGCTCGAGCTCGACCAGCGAAGCGAAATGGTTAGAACGATGGAACGTGCAGTCACGGCCACAATCTACGCCTCTCGATTAACTTCTTCGACGTTGCGAAAATCATACGTGCATTCTTTTCGATATTCATGTTTGGATCGGGCTGATCGAATCTGCAACATGCGAGTCAAGTGAATTGCACACGGCTAGAGTCTCAGCATGGCTGTGACACAAGCGCTACTGAATGGGATGTTAAATGCTCGTGTTCCATTGAAGACGTAATACCGCGTTCCCGACTGCGCAAGTAATGACGACGTGCGGTCCCGTGCTGCAGCGATGACGCTACTCGCTGGCGGCCTACTACTGCGGCAAATCCGTCAGGCAGGCTCGGTACGTACTACCTCGGTCTGCCGTTTAGCTCATACGTCAATTTTAGTTCATGCAGTTTTATGTAGCATGCACAGGATATCGCAAAGCATCGTTATGCACGGTAACGGAGCTGAAATATAACCTTTCACACCGCAGCAAATAATTGGGTGGGGGGTACTTTGCACTTTCCATGGTTTGGGAAAGTATTTTGGTCTCGTATCCATTTCAGCGCGGCTCATGACTTCATCCGGTGAAAGTGGCACGGGCCGTACGTCCGCACATCCTATCTGTTCCTATGCTAACAAAAGGGTTGACCCTCCTCCTGGCGCCATCTTGAAAAGCACGGCGCGCCACCTATAGACCAGAACACAGCGAATTACATGCGCATCGCCATATTTGCATCGCGCGTCGCGCCATCTATCGCACACGCGACGAAACGACATGTGCGGGCTGCCACGCCAGCAGACGCTACACAGAGCAAACGTGAAACTCCCGAAACTCATCCCGTCGGAGAGCGAGTTTCGCGTCTTTTCTAGCCTGGACATTTTCGATGATTTTATTGGAACATCAAGAACATCTTGCTCATGCAAGTCCACAATGTATACAGTGCGTGCTGAGTGGGCTGCGGAAGCAACCTGGTCAGATACGTACGCTGTTACATTAGTAAAAAAAAACGTTCTCGCTGTAGTACGCGTGAATCGTAATTGCAGTGCAGCTCGCGAAAGAGTGAAACGATGTTTTGTTGCCCCATATTACAAGTTGTGCACAAAGTTTTGTGAAAGCTCATCATTTCAGCACGCATCGCGTAATAATTAGAGTACGCTTTACGGGTAGTTTCGCGGAACGTAACTTTTGTTTCACGAGCGCTCTTACAATAACGTGTCTTGCTCACAAAAGCGTGCTATCAGGGAGTATAACCTGCAGTATCGTTCAGCGATCCCTTTTGGAAGCTACCTGCGCGATTTTATTCTTGTAACAATGGTGCTTTACAAGCGAACCTGTGCTACTCTTAGTTAAGCCGGTTAGCTACGCCTGCGACGTAAATGACACTGGCGCGAGTACTGTTTACTTACGTGCCAATATATGTATTATGTGCAGCTGGATGCCTCGTGTCCAAATAAATTTGGAGACATCAAACACTGAAATGAAAGCACGAAAACCTGGCCAGCTGTTGAGGAGCACCGTGCCATTTATTACCTTTTGAAGACGAAATCTCGAAGGCGTGGATGCTATCAAAAGCACTATGAAGCTTAATACTACGTTGAAAGTGGCAAAGAATGCTGATTGCTTGTGCTTGAAAGCACTACCTTGCACTAGATTTTCGTCAAAGGAAACGCTCAAACGTATGAGGTGCACCCCCCCATAAAGCTCGCGCCTGCCTTCAACCCAGCTGCGTGTCACGCAAACTATAGGTTCGCAAAATGAAATAGGTGGACATCACACTGGAGAATACACGCAGTTAGTATACTTACTCGCGCATTTTCACTCGGCTCCTAGTTTTTTTGCTTGAATCACAGTTATCCACTCGCGGCGAATCATAAAACACCGCACCGGCACTATTTCCGTGGCGCGTCGTAATCGTCGCAGACAACGCTAATATCCTCTTGTTGCGCTGCTTGTTTTGGCATCCAAAGACAGCGCAGTAGTGCCCAGACGAGCTCTTATACGCTGAAGCGGCGTGAACGGGTACTTTTTCCCACTTTAAAGCCTCAGAACTGCAGCTTGCTCTGTTCACTTGGTGCAGCCCGCGCGCGCCTCGGCAGCCCAGTCAGCCCGGCGTCTGGGTGCGAGAGTATCCGCTCGGCTCGCCGGCAGCCTGGGTGCGAGGCAGGCGTGCTCTGGTGTATAGTCCGTGGGCATTGCGAATACCCTCCACCTCACCACTGCCTTGCACCCTCAACTCACAGACACCCTGGCATCGCCGGCGATCGCAACGCTCTCATGAGCGCACTCCACGGTTTGAGCTTCGCCCAGTCATGGCCTCAGATATTGCGCGCCGACGGTTGCACGCAATCTCGGTGGCCCAACAAAGACGAAGCTCGCGGAGTGGTTGATATCTGCTCCGACAGGCGCCGCCACACTACCAGCAGATCTCATTTTATTCTCCTCTACGGCGACAATCTGCAAAAGCATGCGGACAAGCAAAAATAATTCGAGAACGATCACAGAAAAGCGTAAACTCGGGCAATGTGGTTGTGTCTTCAGGGGTGAAGTTACAGCCACGAAATCGTGGATCGTGGCGTTGAACGGATAGCGAGAGCGCGACGCTCATTGCTGTGACGGGCTCAAGAGATCCCGCTCGCCAGATGCCTCACGAACATTGCACGATGTCGCAGCTTTAGTAGTCACCAATTGCTAGAAATTGCTAGATATGTGGTACACAAAACGGCTAGGACAATTCATTGTGCCCAAGAAAAGAAACCTCGAGATAAACACTGTTGCTCAGCTCACGTCAACAGGGAGCTCGTTGTAACACAGGCAGACGACGCTTGCTGCCTACAGGAGGTTCAGTGACGATCCTCTCTCTTGATATTAAATTGATCGGTCGATCTCTTCGCCGCTCCCGAGTTGTTCTTTTTTCTATCTAATACGCACGCCCGTGCGCCTTTCTTTTTGCTTTGTCCCTACGACCGCGCTTCAGCGTAGCCCTTCTTAGGGCTCCCAAGGGGGCAAAGCATTATGTAGAGCTAGGCATTTCCCCCTTCTATTGTCCCCATGGACAATAGCGTTCCTGACACAGCCCCAGGCCTCTCCCTGCCAGCTGGCAGCTCACGCCAAATGGAGACGCTACTCAGGGAAGCCAGCCGAATCATCGGTACACGTGCCAACAACAACGGCAAGCACCTTTCTTCTCAGAGGAGCTCCTCTGCACGAAAGGGCCGCACAACAGGCCGCCTTGTCTTGAACAAGGCCGCTAAAACCAAAAAACAGAAGAGCGTTCCTCCCCCTCGTCCTGAAGTGGAAGAATCCACTCAGCACGCCTCTTCAGTTGTTACACAACTTGAACAAACCCCGGCACCGGAACAAGTGGTGACTCTATATTTTCGTTCACCCAACCGCGCCACGGAATCTAATACTCAGAGCACCCCCCCTGCCTCTGAGGTCGTTCCTGCAGCAGAAGGATGTGATCGTTCACCTCTCCTTGTGTCAGAGGACTCTCGCGACACCAATGAGGATGCCTCCTCGACCCAAACAGAACAATCCGAACTTGCAAGTTCGTCTGAGACCGCTGGCCTCGAATCTGAGTCCGGGGAAAGCAGCTTCTCTTCCTCAACGGACGATACCAGCTCCGCTGATATTCACGAGAACACAGCAGCCTCTCCTGGCCGCGTTCTTGAATCACAAGGCACGCAGACTTCCGAAACGGCGACTGACACGTATGCAAATGCAACTGACCACCACCGCACCTTGTTTCGCGCGTCGTCTGCTACTAGCTCCCGGGCCGACCGAGAGCGAGCTTCCTCCGCACCTCCTGCCCTCGAATGCCTTCTGCGCATCCGCCCCGCGCAGCACGTCACCGTGCCGGCGGAGGAGAGCTAGAATTACTGTATATGCTACCTTTAGCAACGTTTTTAGATACTGTGAGTTGGAAAAGCGCGCTCCGGAGAGGGCGCCAACTCGTATCCGCTCCGAGGGGTGGCGCTGGCGTAGCGTTGAGATTGAGCCGCCGCCGCCGGCTTCCCGCCACTTCCCGCGGTAGCGTCGAATGTTTTTGTTGGTGTTCGCTTGCGCAGACCACAGCGGCGGGAACTTCAACGTTAGATTTCGGTCATCGCAAATTGTATTTCACATGTGACACGACGATCAAGCATGCTTGAGTGAATTAGCAGTTTAACATAGTAAACATGCCGACCTGCAGCGCGCCGGGCTGTCGAAGTGGCTATGCTTCCGAGGAAAACACGTGCGATCGGCGGCACTTCTTCAAACCCCCGAATGACCCTGCAGTTCTCAAGGCCTGGACAGCTGCTATTCCACGAAAAGCCTTCCAGGTGACAGTCAAGACCTACATTTGCGACCTACATTTCGAATCCGAGGACATAATCTCTTGCTACGAGCACATCGTAGGCGGAAACGTTGTCAAAATTCCACGTGGTAGGTGGACACTTAAACCTGGTGCTGTTCCTCGAATTTTTCCCAATATTCCTGCACACTTGTCCAAACCAGCGGCATTAAAGCGCAAAAGGAAACCCCCGAAACTTAGAGGAACCGCGAATTTCGAGCGCCCTGTGTCGGCAAGTGGTGGCGATGTGTCTGACGTTCACATGGATAACAGCGATGTTGACGAAGCTACTGGCGTCCCCTCCGATCCAGAGTTGTGTCCAGAGGTAGCAACTTGGTTCCCTGCATTACAAGACCGAACAAAGTTCCAATCCTGGAATGTCGAGCTTATCCAGGCAGAAGTTGTTCAAAACAAAGGTATTGTCGAAATCGACAAGGCATTGGTGGTAACAAAAGACTTCACCGTTGTCCTCAGTTCTTGGGGGAAGCTTGTTCCCCCGTGCGCATACAGCGAACATGGTTTGGGAAGCCAGCTGAAACTCACGAGCCTGCAGATGGTATCAGCTTTTCTTAGTTATGTTGATCGCCTAAAAATATGCACGGGCTGTCATAGCAGCTTATTCCCTTCCATTTCAACCGCAACATCAGCCCTGAAGATCCGGGACGTGTGGGGGAGCACTAAGTGTTTCGGGCTGTCCCGGGAAGACTTATGCCCACCATGCAAGAGCACAAGGAAGAATCTGCGAGCACGAGAGATGAAAAAAAAAGGAGATATCTACGAAACCAACGAGGCTTCACCAAAAATTACGTTCGACTACTAAAAACCTAAGAAAGAGGGTTATTAGGGCCACAGCTTTTCGAGAAAAAGCGAAGAACGACATTCGAAAAATGAAAACACAGCTTTCAAAAGTGTCTACCAGTCAGTGGACGAACTCATGACCGGCCTTCCTCCAGCACACAACTCGCTCTTCGTGCTGCGCTGAAAGCTTCAAAAGCGAAGTCAGCCAGAGGGAAGCGCTACGAAACCGAGTGGCTGATGACTTGCCTGCTCCTTAAAATATCGAGCCCTGCTGCTTATAGGCTGATGTCAAAGATGAACATACTGCCTCTGCCGACATCCTCACGCCTTAAACAAGTTATCAAGGGAATGCCTTGCGAATTTGGGTTCAATAAGGTTTCGCTCAGCAGCATCGGTGCATTCATGAAAGGAAAGAAGGGGCCAGATGCTGTGGAACACTCATACTCGATGAAATGAAAGTGCGCCGAGCTCTCACATTCAACAAGCAACCTACAAGGTTGACGGTTTTGTCGATTATGGAGATGACGAGGAATCAACAGCTGTGGCGGACCACGCACTTGTACTTATGTTTGTCCCCCTATTTCATTCATGGGTGCAGCCCATCGCCAGCTTTGCGACAAAAATGCTGCTCCTGGAAGGGTTCTTGCAAGAATGGTTCTTGAAGCCGTCGTAGAGCTTCATAAGCAAAATGCAACAGTCGTAGCTGTCATCAGCGATGGAGCAAGTACAAACAAGTCTATGTGGTCAACATTTGGTGTGACAGGCAACTTTCATGCACCCAAGCACAAAATCGAACATCCATGCATTCCAGGCAGCAGTCTGTACTTTCTTTGTGATGTGCCGCACGTCATTAAGTGCATAAGAAATCATCTGCTTCGCCACAAGTATGACATGGTGAATATCTATTTTCTCTGTCATGGTGCATTGAAATTTGCTCACTTAAAAAGATATGCCCTCACGTTTCTATTACCTTTGTACTTTGCAGATTGGAGAACACAGAATCAATTTTGACCATTACCGAACCCTTCAAGAGGTCGAAAGCAAACAACAGCTCCGTGTAGCACCGAAGTTGACAAAGGAACATGTGAACCCCGACAATTTGCGAAAAATGAATGTGCGCCTTGCTGTGCAGGTAAGTGTGATCAGAAACATTTACCACGCTGTTGAATTTCGCCGAAATTGTTACATGCATGGCACAAAATGTCTAATATTACTCGTGTTTCTTGCAGCTCTTAAGCCGTAGCGTTGCCACTGGCCTAAAGGTGTACAAACGACTTCAGCATCCTGGCCTGGAGGACTCTGATGGAACTGCGCAGTTCACATCATTGGTGAACGATCTCTTTGATGCCCTAAATGTTAAGCTACCACGTTTTGGGATCCGAAGCTCATCAAATGAAATAGAGGTACGTATAAAAAGGGAGTTTTCCTTAAAAGGCTTAACAATGACTGTGATAGCAGCGCGTTTATTACAGGGAATAATGCTTGTAATTACAATGACAGCACGTATTTAATAAACATAATATCCGTACAGATGCTTCACATAAAAGAAAAGAAAACACGGTGGCCACGAAAAGCCTCATTTAACGAATGTCGTCACGATCCAAGTATGACTTTTTCGGACAACTGATTTCGCGGGTTTCTCAGCATTAGGAAGTGTGCAGTAGTGGACAACTAACCTGTTGATCGTTAACATTCCTACGCGCTAATGAGCATTACATACTGGATCTCATTTAAGGTGATTGGAGAATTTCTTCGACTTGTGAACGTGACCGAGCAGAACCACATCAGAGAAGGGACAGTCATGTTCGCCTCCCAAGTGACCATGGAGTCGCTCCGAGTGACGCTCGCATCTGTCTTGGATCTCATCAGAGATCTTCTTTCCAAAGGAGCACAGTATGTCCTGACCGGGAAACTCAACCAGGACCCTTTGGAGGTATAAAATGAGAAAATTTTGAAAGCTTACAGTTGTTACATATTTGCTGGTGCAGGGTTGCAAGTGTTTCAAAATATTTTGAGAAAAGAGATGTCATTCTGCTTCGTTTTCTTTCAGCGATTTTTCGGCATCACTAGAAGTTTCGGAGGTGATGAAGACCACCCGACTATTGTGAGCTTCTCGCACATATACAGGCTTTTGAGCCTGTACACACCGATTAAGACGTCTGTGACTGGCAATGTTGTGGCCGAGCCAACATTCGTGCTTGCTGCTGTTCAAGAGACGATGAAAGCAGGAAAGAAAGAAAGGCTGACTGCACACGAGAAACTCCAAAGTGCAATCAAGTTGAAGCTCTCGACGCTCTGCAGTGCCCCAGAGAGTGATCCAGCTGCTGGAAACACTGCACTCATGGAAATGGCATGTCAGCTGCACAAGATTTCATCATATACTACTTGTGTGGCTACCTTGTACATACTTTTTTGGAGCATGAGAAGTGTGTGAATGCATCAGGCAATCCAATCACCACATGCAGAATGTCCAGAAGCGTTTTCTTACTCTAGAAAAAGAGTTTAAGGAAGGATGCCTTAAATATCCTTCGTCGGATTTTTCAACCTGTTCAGAAGCGTTGAAACTAAAGTCTCAAATGTTCTGCAAGAAAACAGCCTTTGCGTCGACACCTTCTGGGACATCCTGGATTCGCTTGAAAGCTGTGGCGTGAAAGGGGTGGGATGCAGCACCCACAAAACCACTCTCACTGCAGAGCTATTACAGTCGTACGTAGTGTTGAGAATGCATTTTGCGCAAAAGATGCATGTAAGCAACTGACTGCATGTGGCGCTATTTCTTCTGTAAGGAAGAAAGTGAAATTGATGTAAAATTTCGGTTGCCTTCAATGGTAAAAATCTACCATCAGCACTTAAAAAGCTTTTCCAAACAAAAGTTATTTATATACTGGCTGTATGTCATCTATTGCACTGCGTTCTATTTTTCTTAAATTTTTCTTCCTTCACTTTGGAAACCCTTCTCATAACTGCTCGGATAATTTTAGCTACAATCCAAGGAGTTTGTGTATGAAATGCATGTTCACGTAAAAATTATACCATTTATGTCAGCTGTGCCAGCTGTGAGGCGTGCGAGCTCACCGATATAAAGCACAGCAGGATTGTGGCGCTAATTCGCGCAAGATTGCCAGTGTGGCCTGTCTATTTTCCCTTAGCTGTTCAAAAAGAAGCACAACCGTTTGCGCAATTTATACGATGTGTAACCACAATAGGCTCGTTCGCTTAGAATCGTGCACAACCTGCAGACGCGGATGAACGCTATTGCAGTGGCGCAGGCAGAATTTTTTTCGGGGAGTAGGGGCACAAACTTGATCTGAAGTGGGTGCCGGACAGGCAAGTGTTGGTCGAGTGTCACTTTTTGCTCTGTAAACAATAGCGGGAAAGACTTTTTTGGGGGGGTGGGAGGGAAGAACGGCACAGGCGCGGTGTGCCCCCCCCCCCTCTGGCCCCGCCACAATGCATTGCAGGCACAGAATTAATCATACATTTGTTAGGTGCAGGCGCGGCCCTTATTTATCACTAAGTAGTACTCATCCGGCCCTCCTCTAGCTGCTTTAGCTAAAATCCGCGTATTTGGAAACGAATCTCCCGCTGTTTCGCATGCAGAGGTAGCAGACGACGCTCCTTCACCAATCCCAAAGCGACAGCAGCGCCGCCGCTGCGCGGGATATGAGAGGGGGCCCCTCCTCGCCGCCGCGACCGCGCGCGCTTACCCAACTGACAGTATCTAAAAACGTTGCCTTTAGGTAGCAGAGTTGCGCCACTGTTGCGCCACGCCGCTCGCTCGGCCTTCGATGATTCAAGCAACGCTATTCGCCGAGTGCTGTCACGTGGTCATAGGTGGCTCCTTTGCGCTGCGGAGAAGCCAACCCTGCCAACACTTCGCAGGCGACGCCGACACACCGTAGATTCCGGCGGCTATCTTCCCGAGTGCGATTGATCTCGCACTCGCATCTGACGGAGTTCACTACGACTGGAGACGCGCCGCCGACACACAGGGTTCGGACCACTATCCGATCACCCTGGAGCCCCTCGGAAGCAGTCGCCGCATCATGCGCACCTACAACACGGTTCAGTGGCCGCGATTCAGAGATTTGTGCGGAGCCATCCCCGAATCCTGTGACTTTATCGCGGCTCTGACCGATTGTTTCAAGGCTGCAACGACTCGCTGCTCGGTTCCCGCTGGAACTCCTGCTCCCGACATGAAAACGCTCAACCTCCGTGCTGCTCGTAGACGAGCGCAGCAGATAGCCAGGCGGTCTCAACAGGATGAACATTGGACGGTTTTCAACCGTATTGACGCTGTCTGCCGCCGCCACGCGCGTCAGCGAAGAGGCCGGAGCTGGGAGGGGCTCTGTGTCTCACTCGACGACCCGCGCAACACCCGCCGTGCGTGGAGAATCTTCGCGGCAATACTCCAACCCAGAACAGCTCGATACCCCGTCCTCTCCGTTGCGGTTGCTATGGGCATAACTGCCTCAGCCCTCGCCGAACTCATGGCGGACAATTTTGCACCGCCCAGCCAGCAGCCACTACAACGTGTACGACTACCTGAGCTTCCCATCGGCAACAGGCCTGAACTATACGCGCCTCGATGCTTTTTCCCTACTGATGGAATCCTCGTCGAGATTCGTGAATTATGCAACGCGGACTTCACGATCAGTGAGCTCACCCTTGTTCTTGACCGCCGCAAACATCGCTCCGCACCCGGTGGAGACGGCGTCACCTATCAGGTTCTACGCAACCTGACTCACAGCCAACTATCGCGACTGCTTGGCGCCTACAACCAAGTATGGCACACGGGACTCGTCCCAGCTGCATAGAAAGAGGCCCTGGTTATGCCCATACGCAAGAAGGGTAAGCCTGCTTCCTTGCCGTCCTCCTACCGCCGTCTCCCTCACCTCCTCCGTGGGAAAGACGATGGAGGCCATGGCGCTAAGGCGACTCAACTGGATCGCCGACGAACTCGACTACTTCGCCCCCACGCAAAGCGGTTTTTGTGCGAGCCGCTGCACTGCCGATGCACTCGCGGATGTGATTGCCTCGCTGGAACACGCCAAGGACAACGACGAGGCCAGCTACCTTGTCCTATTGGATGTCAAGTCCGCTTTTGACGGTGTTCCACACGCATCCATCTTGGACGCACTCAGTGACCTCGGCGTGTGCGGCCGCATGCTGGAATACCTCACCGATTTCCTCAAAGGACGCTCCTTACGTGTGCGCATCGGAAACGTGAGCAGTGAACCCCGCCCCCTCGTTGCTGGCGTTCCACAGGGAACTGTGCTGAGCCCTTTTCTTTTAGATGTGAAGCATCTTATAGCGGAGTTCAATCCGGTGGTGGTGGTGGTGGTGGCGGTGGTGGTGGTGGTGTGCGGCGTGACCACCCTTACTGCGCATGCGCAGACCTTCTCCAGTTCCCCTCTCCACTCCCTCTCCACATCACCTCTCCCTTCCCTTCCCCCTCTCATTTCCCTTTCCCATCCCCTCCCCACTTCCCCTCTCCACTCCTCCTCTCTCCTCCCATCTCTCCTCCCCTCTCCCCTTTCCCCTCTCAATTCCCTTTCCCATCCCCCTCTCCACTCCTCCTCTCCTCTCCCCTCTCCCTCTCCCCCCTCCTCCCACTTCCCCTCTCCCCTTTCCGCCTCCCTTCCACCTCTGAAACGCGGGCTCTACATGCCGAAACACTGCTTCGCATCGCCTCATGGTCCCCTTTAGCGGGAGATGGTGTGATTTTTTAATCTTGTGCTCGCCATACTTCCCGACTTCATCCCTAGCCGCACCCCCTGTGAGGTACGCACGGCTATTTACGCGGATGACATTGCCATCTTCGCCAGTGCTCCGAGAAACAAGCGTGCCGCTCTTTTCGACTCAGTCCAGTACGCCATCAATGCCGTGGACGGATACATTTCGGGAGTTGGCCCCTCCCTCTCAGCCACAAAAAACCGAGGCTCTTCTCGTACACCCTTGTCCAACCGCACGATTCTATAGCCCCAAACTCTCACTTCGCGGCACCCTCATCCCCTGGAGCACCAAAGTACGCTACCTCGGTGTCGTCTAGATCCATTCTAAAAAGACAGGGCGTGCAAACAAGGACACAAGAAAGAAGACAGGACACCACAAACGCCGACTAACAACTGAAGAGACGCACAACGGCTGAAAAGGAAAGAAGGCACGAAAACTTATCTGCGCATGCCCATGCAATAGGCGAACCTATCAATCCGGCACGCGTGGCGGTCTACGTTGAAGATAACTGTTAAGGCATTTGATTTCATCTTTATGCAAGTTAATCGACGGTTGGCTCTTTCTTTCTTGTGTCCTTGTTTGCACGCCCTGTCTTTTTAGAATGAATACTTACCAACTAGCTCAGCTCTCTGTTATTCTAAGCTTCGTCTAGATCATCGTCTTTCCTGGCGACCAGCGGTCCGCGAGCTGCGCAACACGAACCGGAATATTCTCTGCGCGGCCCGCGGCCTCATTGCCCGTGGGCGTGGCTGCACGCCTAAGCTCGCCCTGCGTGTTTACAACGGCGTCGCTACTGCCAGAGTCATCTACGGTCTGCCTCGGCCTCTCTCCGAAAAGGACAGTGGGCCGAACTTGACGCCCACCACCGAGCCGCGGTGCGGACCTTCTACGGCCTCCCCAGCAGCACCCAAATTGGCCCCACCCTTGCTGAAGCCGGGGAAATGCCCATCTCCCTTCGTGCCGTCAAACAAGCCTTCCACCACCTCCTACGGATGAAAGGCACGACCCACGGACAGCACCTAGTCGAGAGACTCTACTCTTTGCCTCGTTCCGGTATCGGGCAGCGAGCAACCAAGCTTCTCTCAGTTGTGCCTGACGCCCCCTACTGCTACTGGACGGCCATCCCCCCTCATCGCCACACACCCCTCGAAGTGAGGAAAACCCTGCCGGGTGTCAAAGCCAAGGCGCGCACACCCGTTTCAGCGATTCAACGGGAATGTGCCGCTCTCCTGCACGACCAGCTTATGGGACGCACCCTTGTTTACGTTGACGGCTCTGTTCTCTCCGACGGCTCTGCGGCTGCGGCCTGTGTCGCGCCATCTCTCGGAGAAGTACGAAAGTGTCGCCTACCTTGCCCCGCCTCTTCCACGGTTGCCGAACTCGCGGCCATCAACATGCCGCCGAGGTCCTTGGCATAGAGTTTATATACTGACTCTAGAGGAAAAGCTGGGCCGCGAGACCTATAACCACAAGAACGCTGACATCTTGGAACGTTGTCATTCTTGCCATCACATATCAATCCTAAAGAAGCATCTGCACAATTAAAAATTTGCGGATATTGTTTTATGTTTATTTTGAATACTTCTACGAAAGAATACGACGGCTATTTATGCAATTTACTGCGCGCGGAAAGGAGCGTTTGCAGGCTGGTTAACTAGATGGCACCACCATATCAACACTCGCGAGTACGCGAGTGTGTGCTTGCGGCCGATTGCGCCGGTTTGCGCGTCGTGTTAAAGCCCCTGAAACTTCGTTCGCGTCGTGTATCTCGTAGTTGTCATAGTGTCCCGTTGTGTGCGTTTTCTGTCGCCGCATACCACTCGACTTCATGTGACAGCCCTTTTTTCTTTCAAGCTGGAAACTTCAGTGCAAACCAGGACGGACGGCAAAGAAGAGATGAGACAAGCCCTGAAAGTTATGTACGAACTAGTCGCAACCGATCTTTTTTAGACTTTTTAACGGCGATAAAGCTTCGTGGGCCGTGTAACTTTAGTTTCGATTGAAGTTTTCGGGAGATGTCTCACTCACAGTCGCCGCTGCATGCTGCAATCGACATTTTTCTGCTTTACGGCTCTCTGCGCTGAAGTACGGCAGCAATGAGCTGAAAAAGAACGTGGATACAGGAGTCTCGCCATTGCAAGTCGAATCAGCGCGCGACCACGGCCTACGGACTTTGCTTCGAGCTGCGAATCTGTCGAGTGACCTTTTGTGCCAGCGAACGGAGAAAACTTTGGTAGGGAGTGCCTAGTAAAAACCATGCACAAACAGGTGGAAATTTTAACTGTTATCAACCGGACCATGCACAGACAACCGTACACTAACACACGGCTTCACACATCAAAACACAGCTGGTGTTCTCTGAACAGCGCGTAGCTGGCTTAGGTTGGTAGATTAAAACTGATTACTACCGTCAAATATAGCGAGCGTCTCAGGGTCTGGCAACGCTGGCAACGATCGTTTTGTCCATCATGGCGGAACCATGCGGTTATAGGTTTCAATGCATGGGCCCTATGGGGAGCTTTCCCTCTAGAGTCAGTATATTAACTCTATGCTCCTTGGCGAACACATCGCTGTCACCTCAGCGGCGATTCTCTGTGATTCTCGCTCAGCACTGGCTGCAATTTCACGCGAAGATCTCGGCGGACATCTTGCACAAAGGGTCGCCCGCCAACTCCATGCTCTGCGCAACGATGGATGCGATATTACCCTCCACTGGGTCCCATCTCACGTTGGGATACCTGGCAATGAGGCGGCAGATCGTGCAGCGAAAGCTGCGCACGACCCCGGAACGGTCATTACCGGCTTCGTTTCCTCTGCCGACGTCGGGCATCTCCTAGTCGCCCGTCACGTTCGCGAGTAACACCCGGATGCTCGTGTTGCTCAGAATTGGCTGCCATCGCGCGGCCGAGCGCCTACATCGCCTCTCCGGGCGTGGCAGTCCCTACTGCTCTGACTGCGGTGACACTGAGACACTTCAGCACCTCCTACTACACTGTCCGGCTGCTGACACAAGTAGGACTCCTATGCTAGCCGTATACGCTAGACTTGGTCTCCCGCGGACCAGCGCCACGTACCTCCTCTTCCCTGGCGGTAACCGAGACTCGGTCAAGTGGGCGCTATCAGCACTGCTTGATTTCCTCGACGGCAGCGGCCTCCGTAACCGCATCTAATTTTTTAATTTTTTTAAGCAGAACTAGCGAATCCCCAACCCTTTTTTTTGTTGTTTTTCTTCTCCTCCTTCTTACCTTTTCTCTCTATTATCTTTAACCCCCCCCATTCCTCTCCCCCGTGCACTACTGCTGAGGTGACCTCCCCTGTGAGAGACAATTGCGGGGTGCACTTTTCTCTTCATTTCAAACATCAAAAACCACTCCCCCCCCCCAGGTTCAGTGACGTGGACTGGACATATCCAATCAGATCAGCCGCCTGCGTGACGTCGCGCTTCCACGACGACGCACACTGGAAATGGGTGGTTTGAAAACGCGTTTGGCTGAGCCGCTGTGATCGGTGGCGATTCGCAGCTTTAAAAGCTTGTAATAAATTACACAAATTACGCACAGAGCTTAAATCGGTCTGTAAATGATCCTTAGGACTTGGTCTACCGGCTCAATGTGTTGGTACAAAATCATTTCAGAAGAAGAATCTTCTTTTGAGCCATTCATGTCGAAGGGAAACAATGAGTGTTAGATAAATGAAATGGAAATGCAGAGTAAAAACATGATGTAGGCCAGCAACCAACGTAAGTTTATTCATGCATAAGTTTTATTTCGAACTGGTTCATTCGGGAAGAGAGCCCAATAGTTTCCACGAATAGGCATAACTGGTAGTCGTTGCACATCATTTTACTGTGTTCTCGCACTCATTATTATGTGCCACTTACTCTTGTGACCTTCCGCTAAGGTAAAATTACTTCGCATAAACAGCAGCGAGAAGGCTCTTGCTAGCCAGTTCAATTAAGATAACGTTACCGTAGTTTTTAGTTCCAGTAAACCAGCTATGCTATAGAAGAGCGTACTCCATGTGTTTGTCACCATGGACAGGGCATTTTGCCTGGGAACATGGCTTAGTTTTGCAAAGATAAATGTTGCCTTGCTGTAAAACGTGGTACTGGGAAATGTCATTGTGCCAAAAATATTAAGGTTTATGACTTCTTGCAGCACACATTGTTGTACGGGATGCTAGCTTTTTCATAAAGGCATTGCATGGTACCTCAAGAATATAGCGGCCAATTTTAAATTTTATAACTTCATGATTGCAATATTTGGGACAGACTTCACTGTATACGGTTTGTTTCTGCAAAGCTTCAACCTTTGTCCTGCAATTCTCGAAGGCCAATTACTGAATTTGCTGTGTACATTTGAGTGCACGTTTTCATCACCTATGCTAAACAACACGCTTTGGTGATGTGTGCAATTTTTGTCAATGAATTTTATTGATTACCTCAGACCACCTATTCTGCTTCCCACAATTATTGGCCACTTTGTGTGCACGTGCTATGCATGCTAGATATGAAAACAGTTAATGCAGCTGGCAGCATCAAGGAGTACAATGTCCATAGGCTAGTATGAGGTGCAAAACGTTGCCACTGCTTGAACTTACGCTATGTGTGCAGAGTAGAGTTGATTGTGTAATTTAGTAATTTCCAGCTGCTCACGTAGTTGGAGCAGATGTCGATCATGTTAACTGTGGTATGGCACAAACACGAAGTTCGTGCATGTGCATTCTCCATACCAGGAAACCTCACCTGAAGCAACATTTTCCTGTGATGGCAGCTAAGTGAGAACAAATGGGTTTGTCTTGTCTGTCCATCTGTCAATACCATTACACAGGCTTGTTGGGTGCATTCAAGCAGCTTTAGCAATGCACTTGCAGCTACAAAGCCAGTAGAGGCAGCCAATTTCAACATCAGAGTTGACTCTGTGTCAGGATTTACTCTCCGATGGAGGGGGGTGGGCGGACAACGGACCGACCCCACGTGAAGTGCGTGGTTCGAAAGTGACCGGCGATAGGTCCACGCCTGATCGGACGTGGGGCCAGGGGCAAGAGTCGGGAGACCGCGCATACACTACGCAGTGCACTTTAATACGATACCATCAGAGTACGCTAGGTAACACCAAAATACACACTGAGCTCAAAAGACCAAAACAAAGACAAGTACGCGCGACAATAGGTAAATGAAGACTACGCTAAAATGTACACACTAAAAACAACACTCGATGGATAAACACACTCGGGATGGCACCCGATTACGAAAAGTCCAGGCGAGAGAGAGGAGAGCCACCGAACATGGCGCTTATCTGTGTGGTGTAGGGGTCACGTCGAAGGTCCGAGCTGGTGGATTCCGGGCTGCTGCTCCGCTGTCTACCGCTGGCCGAAGTTGGGCAAGAACACCAGTTCTACGCCACCGCCGAAGATTGCGCGAGCACCTGTCGCGGATTCGACAGCGAAGTCCAGGCTGCCGGTTACCGTTTGGCCTGACCTCCGACCCCTCTTCCACCTGCTGCAACCGTTCGGCGAACTCTGCTTCCCCACCGCGGCGACCGCGGGACCGCGGCAGCCGCGCCGCTCTTCTCCTTCCTCCTTTCCCGCCTTACGTCAGTCGCCGCGCCGGTCTTCCGGTGCATGGAGGAAGGAAAAATAAGGAGAGGCCCTGAGGTCACATTCGTGAAGCCTCCACATCGTAAACACCCGCATTGCCTCCTAGCGAAGGAGCCTCGAAACATTTAGCGATTTCCGTCGTGTCGTTTGCAAGCGCATGCGCGATTCGATCCTCTTTTTTTCGCCGTGCCAGCGACGTCGCGGCGCAGTTGATTCACGCATGCTGCTTCTTGCGTGTGCTCTTTAGGAAAGCTACGCAATGTCCAGCTGTTGCGTATATCTAGTGCAAATCGCGCGCACTGCGGACAGTGCCGGGTGTCACTTTTCATGTGTACGTACACATTCGCTTCATTGCTGATCACTAATGCATGGTATTTGCATGCGAAGCTCTCGGATGTGCGCTCTGTTGCTTCTTACTCATTGTGTCAACTCAGAACACACGTGAACTTTTGTTTTTGGCGTCTGACGCGCCGTACATAACATGCGCCGAAGGCATCGTACGTTTTTAGAGGCTGTGTCGTTCAACGAAAGGGCAATAAACTTATGTTGTTGTTATCGGACTACGTGATATATGTATTGTGCGGTGTGCGCTCGCTGCGTGCTTGTTGTTGTGTGCGTACTGGAATTACAAACTTTACGTGCATGATCGCGTATACAATAGAGCGGTGTCCTCTTTTCGACGTGAAGTTATGTCAACTATAGGTTGGCGTTGCGCCGAATAGCTACTACGCTCACTCCGTATACACGAACAAAGAACCGCTAATCCGGCAACAGATCGGGAAATCGGGCTACGCGAAAGGGAAGGCCTAACGCCCAGCAGAACACGTAAGTCACTGCTGGGTGAGTTCGAATAAGATGATGCAGGGGCTGAACGTTTTTGATCACGGCACGTACCGGTGTTCTGCGCTGTTGCACAAAAACGCTCCACGAAGAATTTCAGCAGGCAGCGCTCGGGCCTGCCACGCACGAACAGCCTGGTAAACGTCTGTTTGCAACATTTTACTGCAACACCACCGCGGAGAGCACGCCGCGGGGCGTCTGCTGTTTTCTTTGCCCCATAACGGTTTGTTTGCCCCATAAATCTGACGTCACTTCAGCCACACTTTTCGCAATGCATTGAAATACGATAGGGCCTCTCCTTAGTATTCCTTCCTCCATGTTCCGGTGCGTCCCTCCTCCGTTCTTCGAAGATTGCCGCGCACTGTGCGCGCATTTTGTGACACCACCCCGGCGACAAGAATGTTATCACTCAACATTCAACGCACCACAAAGTCACAGGCGCGCACTGAAAGCGGTCCGAGCACCAGACGATCATGCGCAACGTCACGTTGATGTGTTCCAGGGCAGCGCAAGCACTCGCGCACACAACACTGCTCCGAAGCTGTCGCGGGCACTCACGACAATAGACGCGCACAGAGCATAAGATGAACAAAAGGGAGAAATGAACAGTACAAAATTGAGTACAGTTAAATGAGAAAAAAAAAACAGTGTCTCATCATACCTCTGCGGCCGCCTACACCCGGCTGAGGTAGTCCGCGCCAACATTCTCGGTGCCCTTGATACTTAGCACGCGAAAGTCGTACTCCTGCAGCAGTAGAGCCCATCGGAGCACCCGGGAGTTCGTGAATCGGGCCTCTTTGAGGTACCTCAGGGGTTGATGATCGGAGGCGTCTGTGCCCCTGATCGGAGGCGTCTGTGCGTAGCACGAATGCTTGAGAGAAATCTGGGATCTGCAGAATCGGTGCCTCAGTGAGGAGTCTCCGCAGTTTATCAAATGCATCCTGCTCGAGGGCTCCCCACTCAACATAATTTGGCGCCCGCTTCCTTGTCAGGTCTGTCAGAGGTGCGGCGTTCGTCGCAAAATTTGGGATGAACTCGCGGTAGTAGCCGGCCAGTCCCAGGAAGGCCCGAACTTGGCGCTTGGTGCTTGGCGGTGTAGCCTCGCGTATCTTGTCCAAGGTGGTTTCCAAGGGGCCCAGCCTTCCTCTCCCAGTTTTGTGGCCCAAGAAAGACAACTGGTCGAAGCCCAGTTCGCATTCCTTAGGGTGAACGGTCATTCCCGCCTCCCGCAACCTCGCCAGCACCCGCTCCAAGGCGTACAGGTGGTCCTCCCAGCTATCCGTCGCAATCAGCACGTCATCGTAGTAATGGTAGACGTGGGCAATATCACCGAGGAGTCTCCGCATGAGCTTTGCGAACACAGCCGCAGCAGTCTTTATGCGGAACGGCATGTTCTTGAACTGGTAAAGTCCGTTCGACGTTGAAAACGCCGTCTTTTCCTTGGACTGTTCGTCTAGGGGCACTTGCCAGTACCCCTTTGCGAGGTCCATCTTCGAGGAAATCTTCCGGCTTCCCACTTCCGCGATCAGGCAGTCCGCTCGCGGGATCGGTTCTGCGTCTGCGATCAGCACCTCGTTTAGCCGTCGGAAGTCCACGCAAAACCTGTTCGTGCCGTCGGGTTTCTTGATCAACACGGCGGGGCGTTGTATGGGGAGTGATCTCTCAATCACCCCATCTGAAGCATCGTAGCGACCTCGCCTCCACTTCCTGTCTTACCGCAAAGGGAAGGGGGTACTGTTGTACATGTACCGGCTCTTCCGTTGTCGTCGTTAACTTACAGACAGCCCAGTCGGTGACACCTGGTCGCTCCGAAAATACATCTTTGTGTCGGGAGATTAATGCTTTTTAACTCAGTCGCCCGCTTAGCACTGAGTTTGTCGGAAGCGGCGAACTCGCGGTAGTTGCTCGCGCTTCCCCATGGACATATTGGCTCCTTGCCCCTTGCTGTTGCCCGACCGTTGGGATTGGGCGTCCCGGGCTCCGGTTCCCTGGTGTTGTACTTCTCAACATTTCGCATGGGATGTCTTCGCACCATCACCTACCTCCACCACGTAGTCGACCTCGCCTTTCCTTTCTCTGATTGTGTACGGTCCCTTCCATTTCATGGCGAGCTTGTTGTGCTCAGTAGGCATAGGCAGTAGGAGCGCTTGGTCACCCGGATGCAAAATCTTCGCCTTCGCTCCACGATCATAGTAGCGCTTGTAGCGCTCTCCTGCTTGGTCAAGGGCCTCATGGGCCATCTGACACGTCGTTTCAAGCCTCTCCCTTAGGTCGACAACGTACTGGTAGGCCGTCTTCACCTCCTCCTCCAGGCGCGACCCAGTTCATAGCTCCCTGAGTATGTGAAGGGGGCCCCGCACCTTCCGCCCGTATAGCAACTCGAACGGGGAGAACCCAGTGCTGGCCTGTGGGACCTCTCTGTAGGCGAACAGCAGGGGCTCGATGAAGCGGTCCCAATCCTTGGGCTGTTCCGTACACATGCGCCGCAGCATCTTCTTCAACGTCCCATTAAACTTCTCCACCAAGCCGTTGGCAATTGGGTGGTACGGTGTCGTTGTCTGAAGCCGCAACGAAAGCAAGCGTCCCACCTCCGACATGAGTTCAGAGGTGAAGTTTGACCCACGGTCGCTCAGTATGTCCTCCAGTACGCCTACCCGGGAGAAAATTTCCGAAGTGCCTCGGCCACTCGCTCACTTTCTATACTGGGCAGGGCAATCGCTTCCGGAAAGCGGGTGGCGTAGTCGACCAGTGTCAGGATGTACTTGTTACCCCTTCGGGTTGTTGGTTTCAAAGGGCCCAGGATATCAATGGCGACCTTGCGAAATGGCGTGTCGACAAGTGGCATCCTTTCGAGGGGTACCTTCCTCGCCGATCCGCGGTTGGTAGTCTTCTGACAAATGTCGCAAGAGGCAACGAAGTTTTCCACATCCCTATGCATACCCGGCCAGAAAAAGTTGGCCAGTATGCGGTCCGTGGTCTTTCTCTTCCCCAGGTGACCTGCCATCAGCCCGCAGTGAGCGAGGTGAAGGACCTGGTCGCGATGCGGTCTCGGGACAATCAGCTGCACTGTCTTCGGCCCCGACTCCGACGTGTATTCACTATACTGCAGCCCGTCCCTGAGCCGGATAGCGAACGATCCGCCCTTGCATTTCCCGCTCCGTCCCTCTTTCTGCATCCGAAAGAGCTGTTGCAGGGTGTCATCCCGCCGCTGGTCTTCCTTCATCTGATCGGGAGTGACTTCGGCCAGGGTGGGCGGCACCTGCAAACTCTGGACCGCCTGGAAGGTCTGCTGCTGAGCTTGGCGGCGTGTTGTCACCGCGGCTATTGACTGGGACTGGGTTTGTATCCCTGGTGGCTCCAGCCGGTTGTGTGGCCTCGGTGTCGCGTCGATGTCTTCCCGCGCATCGGCCTCACTCCATGCACCGTCTGGTTCGGTAGGGGCCCGGGCGCCCTCGATATTCCCCAGTATGAGGTCAAACAAGGGGCTCTCCATACATGCAGCCAAGACCTCCCATGTGTAGGGCGTACCGATGTATATTCGGGCCTCCGGTAATGTCCTCACTGAACGGTCTACGAGGTAAACCGCTCTGCACCTGCCTGTCATGTCTGATGCATTAACGAAGTCTCGGTTGACAATGACGGTTGACAATGACAATGGCCACTCTCCCTCTAGACTTTTACGTTCTTCCCCGCGACCCGGCCTTTGACGACAGGGAGGTCACCCGTGACGTGCGTGACGCCCAAGTTCACGACGGGCATGCGCTGCCCGTCCTCCAGTTCGAGATATCCATCTTCAACGCAGGCCGCGACGTTCTTCACGGCGGGCGGCTGGCCGCTCGTATTTCTGTGACCGTTCGTGCATTGTGATGCCAAATGTCCCGGTCGTGAGCACAAGTAACACCGGAGCGCCGTTCCGCTGTTGGGTTGTCGCCTGCCTCGACTCCCCTCGGGGATGTCTCCCCCTTGGCTCCCTTGTTTTCCATCCCGTCTGCTAAAATTGATCGTCTCTCGGGCGCTGACATATTCTTCGGCCCTCTGGAGGAGATCCTCGACGTCGCGGCTCTTCTTTTCCTTCAGGAACAACGCCAACGCCGGTTTGCAGTTTTCGAGGAATTGCTCTGCCAAGTTAAGGTTCTTGACTCCCTCATATGACCGGCTTGCCTCTGAGAGTTGCACCCACCTCTCCCAGTAGTTTTCTAGCCGCGCGAAAAACTGCGCTGGCGACTCCTCGTCCTGGGGGGCCTCCGTCCTGAACCTATTTCGGAAGCCTTCCTCCGTGAGGCGAAAACGAAGTAGGAGGGCCCGTTTAACCTTTTCATACACTAGCGCCTCCGATGCTGGCATGCGGCTGAACACAGTGAGTGCTTCCCCCGTCAGACACGTACTGAGAGCTGTGGCCCAATGTTCCGGCGCCCACGCGTGCGTTCCGGCCACCCGCTCAAAGCGCGTCACATACGCGTCCAGATCGTCGCTTTTTTCGCTGAACGGTGCTAGCAGCCTCTGTGCGCCTACCCCGTGAAGTGAGTCGGTACCGCGGCTGCGTATGACATGCCCTCCGAGCTGCCATTATTGCTCGTGAATTCGCTCCGCAGGCGCAGTAACTCGATCTCCTTCTCCATTTCGACGATGCGCCGATCCGAGCGCGCCCTGTCCCGCTCCTCGTCTTCGCGTTTCAGCTCTTCCTCCCGTTCTTCCTCCTCCCGCTTTCGCTCTCTCTCGCGTTCTTCCTCCTCTCGCTTTCGCTCCTCGACTTCTCGAAGGCGCTCGCGATGTGCGGCCGTTCCTCGCGCAGAAATTCCTGAAGGGCCGTTCCCTCGTAGCCTAGCTGTTTCCCGACAGCGACAAGGCGCTCTACCTCTTCGGCCATATCTCGGCTCTTCTAATCTATTTGCGGACCGTGTTCGTTCTGCCGCCTCTGCCCCGTGGCCACGTTCGACCGTGGTCAACAAGTCCTGTCCGCGGACGCCAGTTGTCAGGAATTTACTCTCCGATTGGAGGGGGGTGGGTGGACAACGGACCCACCCCACGTGAAGTGCGTGGTTCGAAAGTGACCGGCGATAGGTCCACGCCTGATCGGACGTGGCGCCAGGGGCAAGAGTCGGGAGACCGCGCATACGCTACGCAGTACACTTTATTACGATACCATCAGAGTACGCTAGGTAACACAAAAATACACACTGAGCTCAAAAGACCAAAACAAAGACAAATACTCGCGACAATAGGTAAATGAAGACTACGCTAAAATGTACACACTAAAAACCACACTCAATGGATAAACACACTCGGGATGGCACCCGATTACGAAAGGCTGTTGCTAGGGTTACGTCCAGACGTAACTGTAGTCACCGCTATCGTTACGTCCAGACTAAAGTCCCTAGATTTTTCCCTGTTGAAGAGCAGGGAAAATCTAGGGACTCTAGTCATGTGGCTTTCCACAAACGTGAGTACATTATTTTCCTGTTGCTCAGTGAAGGCCCACTGCGCCCTTCGGGCGCGGCAACCTAATCGTGGCTTCGCCCTCGCTTCGCGAGTGCGGCCATTTCGCTAACGCTCAATGGCCGGTTGGCAGGGTCACGGTCACGCGCTGCTGGCCGCTGTCGCGGCCACGCGCTGTTTAGCCCGCGCAGCCTGCCCCTTCGGGGTAGGCGGAGGCGTACGTAAGCCAAGAGCCGCGTCGCGCTTCTCTGGCAACAGACTTCAGGAACACCTGAGACAAAAAAAAAGAAAAAAAATTGCAGCAGCAGCGAGGTTCGAACCAACGTCCTCGCAGTTCCGAGCACGACACGCTAGCCGCTGCGCCACAGAGGCCAATCGGTTCGGCAGGTCCAACGGGCTGTATTTGTATTGCCACGCTGGACGTAACTTTTAAGACTCGTTATTCTTACGTCCAGACGTAACTGCAACGGCTCGTACCATTACGTCTAGACGTAACGCTAGACACTCCCATTACGAAAAGTCCCGGCTAGAGAGAGGAGAGCCGCCGAACATGGCGCTTATCTGTGTGGTGTAGGGGTCACGTCGAAGGTCCGAGCTGGTGGATTCCGGGTTGCTGCTCGCTGTCTCGCTGCGGCCGTGGCCGAAGTTGGGCAAGAACACCAGTTCTACGCCACCGCCGAAGATTGCGCGAGCACCTGTAGCGGATTCGACAGCGAAGTCCAGGCTGCCGGCTACCGTTTGGCCTGACCTCCGACCCCTCTTCCACCTGCTGCAACCGTTCGGCGAACTCTGCTTCCCCACCGCGGCGACTGCGGGACAGCGGCAGCCGCGCCGCTCTTCTCCTTCCTCCTTTCCCGCCTTACGTCAGTCGCCGCGCCGGTCTTCCGGTGCGTCCTTCCTCCGCTCTTCGAAGATTGCCGCGCACCGTGCGCGCATTTCGTGACACTCTGCATGTCCCACTTTCCATAAAGGGCATTCTTTTCTGATACCTGAAAGTCAAAACTGGCTCAATTACACACTTCTTGATGTCTGGCATTACAGGAATTATGATATGTAGTGAAGAGGAATGTCCAGCGCTGAAGCCACATCGCCAGCCCTGCGCGAGGCACGAGCTGGAGCTGCCTAGCCCGTGTTTTAGGGGCGAAGCTCCTTAAAGCGGCACCCGTTCGTCCCTCGTAGTCGTAGTGCGTAACCAGTCGTAACGCTAGTACCAGATCTTGACCTCCAAGGTGGTGCCGGTGGGAGATTTTTCGTGTGCGTTGTTGAACAATAAAAATTCGCAGCGTGCGCGTTAACTAAAAGCCGAATTCTTCGTCTCTCATTCCCCATTAGCAGCCATTGGCAGTTCCAGTAGGAAACGTTAGTAGAAGTAGAAGTGTAAGTGTTAGCTAAAAGCCGACTTCTTCTGTCTCTCATTCCCATTAGCAGCCATTGTTTCCTCCAAGGTAGTGCCTGGTGAGATTTCTCCTGTGCGTGATTAAACAATAAAATTTTTGTTCAAACGCCGTTGATTGATGAAATAGACCAACGAAAGACGCCAGATGTTTTCTAAAAGCAAAACGAAAGAACGCCAGATGTCTCTAAAGCAAAACGAAAAGACGCGAGCTGCTTAACGAAAGACGCCAGATGTTTTCTAAGGCAATGGTTTTCTAAACAATGGAAATTCACAGCGTACATGTAAAATTAAGTGAGCTGCAAGTCGTCATAACTCTCATCGAACCTTTAGTATAAACGCGCCCGATCTCACGTCGGTGATGATGTACTGGGCAGAATACACGGAAGATTCACGGTTTACCGATGAACCTCCGCAGCTTCGCCCACTCATCATCATTCACTCAGTGGATATGCTGTGATTTTTTGCTGCAACGCTGCCCGCGCCCGTCGAGTTCCTGCTGCTACTATTACGACGAGCACCGCTTGTAGCCCAGTGTTTTCATTATATTTTGGTGGAGGCTGCTGCGGTTTTCCCCGGCCCTGGAATTGCGTAGCCGAAAGCTCCTGTCCGTCAAGCCTGACGACGCCGTCTCGACACCCCCACCGGTTTCCCCGCCCATGTGTCCTCGTGCCCAGCGTCTGCGAGAGCCCGAGATCTTCAGCGGCACCGATGAAAAAGACGTTGAGGATTGGCTTGAATCCCATGAACGCGCGAGTGCTAGCAACAAATGGGACGATCCCATGAAGCTCGGCATCGTGATGTTTTACTTAACGGATGTCGCCAAGCTATGGTAAAAAAACCACGAGGCCGACATCCCCACTTGGACGACCTTTAAAACAAGCATCGCAGCTGTTTTCGGACGCCCTGGTGTGCGCAAACTTCGAGCAGAACAACGATTCCGCAGCCGGTCCCAGCAAACTGGCGAAACATTCACCAGCTACATCGAGGACATCCTCGACCTCTGCCGGCGTGTCAACCCAACCATGGCGGAAGCGGACAAGGTACGCCACATCATGAAGGGCATTTCCGATGATGCCTTCCAACTGCTGCTCTCGAAGAACCCTGCCACTGTCTCTGAACTTATCGAGTTTTGCCAGAGTTTCGACGAGCTCCGCAGACAGCGTCTTCTCACGCGGCGCCAGCACGTTTCAGACGAAAACATTTCGAGCGTCGCTACCGCTCCTGACCTTGAGTAACTGCTGTCCCAGATCAAGGATTGCGTACATGCTGAGGTTGCTCGTCAGCTTTCTCTGCTATCACCAGCCGGACAACCACCGTCGCCTTTGCCAGCAAATATTCGCCAGGTAATCCAAGAGCAAGTTTTCGCGGCCCTGCCTTCTGCCCGCGACACCCCGCCGTTGCCGAACCCTGTTGTATGTGCCGAGGTGAATGCGCCTCTCAGCTATTCTGAAGTTGCCGCACGGCCACCGCCTCAGACGGTTGCGTCATTAGCCTCAGCCGTTGCAGTGCGACCAACTCCCCGCTTCGATCAGGCAAGGTACCCACAGAGTAGTGGCCAATGGTGCACTCTCGACAACCGACCGTCTGTTTGCGGTGGCCTGCTGGCCACGTCGCGCGATATTGTCGTCGGCGCGTAGCTCCCTACCACCAGAGCTTCAATTCTGACCCGTATGTGTCACCGAGCCCACCGTTCTCAGCATCTCGGAACCCCGGCCAGATGTCTTCTTACACCGACCACCGCCTCGACGCCGCTCGCTATCGCGGATGCGTCGTCGTTCATCCACGCCGGAGCAGGAAAACTAATTGCCGCAGTTTAAGAGGCAGGAACTGCGTCACCCGCGAAACGACCAAGACCTCTCCCTTCACCGACGAATGTTATTGATGTGTCTGTGGACGGCGTCGCTGCCCTCGCCCTTGTCGACAGTGGAGCCGCAGTTTCAGTGATGAGTGCCAAACTCTGCCGCTTGCTAAAAAAAGTTACGACGCCGCTATCGAACATATATCTCTTCGTACCGCCAGCGCAGATCGCATCACGCCAGCCGCTGCATGTACTGCTCGCGTTGTGATTAATGGCCTGCTCTATGTCGTCGAATTGTTAGTGCTGCATTCGTGCTCCCACGACCTCATTTTGGGCTGGAACTTTCTATCCGCTAATAAGGCCGTCATCGACTGCTCTCGCGCTGAGGTGGCATTTGAAGTGCTTTGCGACGCCCCGTTATTTTACGCTCCTGAAACCGAGGACAAACTATTTGTTGCGGAAGACGTTTCAATACCGCCGCACTCTTTTGCCCTTGCCACGGTGTCCTGCAACAGCATCGCCGAGCCGAGCGCCCTTTTTACGCCATCAGTCATTTTCGCCCGTCGCAAATGCTCCCCGCTGCCTTTTGCCCTTTTGGAAATTCGTGACGGCGTCAGCAGACTGCTCGTCTCGAACCTGCTGTCATGTCCTTTAACACTGCTTCGTGGCGAGTGCGTCGGGCGTGTCCACAGTATCGACCCTTCTACCATCATTGACCTGCCAACTGGTTCTACCGCCGAACACGAAGTCGCCGGAGCGTCCTGTGACTCCTCGCAGCAGACTACTACGCCTGACGTACTGAGCAGCTCCATCGCCGACACGCTAACCGTTTTTCAACGCGCCCAGCTTCTACGCCTCCTCGACAAGTTCCGCTCTCTCTTCGACTGCCAGCATGCTTCCCTCGGCCGCACGTCAGCTGTAAGTCACCGCATCGACACGGGTACCAATGCGCCACTGCGACAAAGACCATATCGTGTGTCCGCGACAGAGCGCCAGGTTATCGACCACCAAGTAGCTGACATGCTGAAGCGCGGCGTCATCGAGCCTTCGAATAGCACCTGGGCATCTCCAGTTGTTCTCGTTAAGAAGAAGGATGGGTCAATTCGCTTCTGCGTTGATTACCGTCGTCTTAACAAGATAACTCGAAAAGACGTTTACCCCTTACCGAGAATTGACGACGCCCTTGACTGCCTCCAAGGCGCGGAGTTCTTCTCTTCTATCGACTTACGGAGCGGCTATTGGCAAGTCCCCATGGCACCTGACGACCAAATAAAACGGCTTTCGTCACACCTGATGGCCTTTACGAATTCCGTGTCATGCCTTTTGGTCTTTGCAACGCGCCCGCAACATTCGAGTGGATGATGGACAATCTTTTGCGTGGTCTTAAGTAGAAAACGTGCCTCTGCTACTTAGATGACGTAGTTATATTTTCACCAGATTTTCCCACACATCTCAGCAGGCTAAAGGAAGTACTGCAGTGGCTAACTGACGCCGGCCTTCAGCTCAACGTGAAGAAATGCCGCTTTGGCGCAAGTCAGCTCACCATCCTCGGCCATGTTGTGTCCAAAGACGGCATTCTTCCCGACACCGCCAAGCTTCGGGCAGTCATTGACTTTCCTCGACCTGCGTCTTTAAAAGAACTTCGCAGCTTCCTTGGCCTATGTTCGTACTTTCGCCGCTTCATTCGTAATTTTGCGACCATCACCGCTCCCTTGAATCATGTCCAATGAAGCGATTCGAAAACTTACGTTTCGTCGCCCGCCTGTGACGATGCCTTCCAAGAGTTGCGCTGTCTGCTAATCTCACCGCCATCCTGCGTCACTTCGACCCTTCCGCTCCGACTGAGGTACACACCGACGTCAGCGGTGTTGGACTCGGCGCCGTGCTCGCGCAGCGCAAATCGGGGTTCCAAGAGTACGTCGTCGCATAGGCAAGCCGTACCCTCACTAAAGCCGAGAAGAATTATTCTGTTACGGAGAAGAAATGTCTGGCCATAATTTGGGCTCTTGGCAAATTTAGACCCTATCTTTATGGCCGCCCCTTCGACGTAGTGACAGATCACCATGCCCTTTGCTGGCTATCTGCGTTGAAGGACCCCTCCGGCCGTTTAGCTCGCTGGGCTTTGCGGTTGCAAGATTTCGACATGCGTGTCGTCTACAGGTCTGGCCGCCGCCACACCGATGCCGACGCCCTATCACGCTATCTATCTATATAGCCGCCTACGCCTTGGTGCTCTCGTGATCGCCTCAAACTTAGCGTAAACTTAAATTTGTGTAGGGGAGTAAGTGGTTTGACGCATACGACTGTGTGCTCAGTATATGAATAATGTGCAAATCCTGTCGAGTACGCCGTCAAACCCTTTAACCGAGACACGTGTGGCGCATACCCGTATATTACAGGCCGCGGTATGCGGGTATGCGCCACAGGTGTTTGACAATTTATACCTTGCCAGGAACGGCTAGAACAGACATTGCTAATTCAAAGGCGAGAGCGTTAAGAATAACCGACACCGGCAGTGTTGATCCGACGAATACAAAGAATAAAAATCAGGATCGGAACAGGAATCGAACCCAGGCATTGTGCGTGGCAGTCAGCTATTCTACCAGAGAGCCACGCCTGGCCTTTAAACTGCTTGGGGAAAAGACACTATGCAGGCGTAATGTCAGTGCAACGTCAACTGTGGTTGGAGTGCTAATTTATAAACAAAGCAATAACCATGGCATATTTACTGCTATAGTACAGGCGTCATGTCGGGTTAACGTCAACTGCAGGTTCCACTGTTCTGCTTTTATAGCAGTCTAATACACATTACATCCTATTCCTATGTTTAAGCAAGCTATGTTCAAGCGTTGCTCGACCCTGGAAGAATACGCTAACGAAAGTTACATATGATATTGACATTATTGCAACGTAAAGTGTACTTCGTTTTCATAATACTGACGTCTGTGCTCTAGCGTGAGTTCTCACGTTACATCAGACCATAAGTTGCCCTTTAAATACCAGTGCGGTCGACGTTCCTGGTAAGCCCACGATGTGCACAAAACTACTACACTTACAAAAACACGTCGATCCACCTGCGAATGCTTGGCTCAAAGCAAAGAAATGGAGCCTAGGCAATCACTGGCTGGCTGCTTCGCATGAAACCGATTCTCACAAGGCGTGAGATCTGCCGGGTTTTATCTATTGCTTTTTTTTCTTCAACGTGCCCATTCGCTTGGTTATGCCCTCTGCACATCGTTGCGCCGCGTTACAATGACCACGTTTTGCACCATCGCCTAGGAACAGCTTTGCTGTTAATAAGCTCACGTGGAAATGCCCCCCTATGAAAAGCATCCTCCTGATGCTAAAACAGAACTTGCAAGGGGAAAAAAAAGAAGTGCATGCAAAAACTAAGAACAACAAAGAAATAGAAAAACTTAAAGGACGCTTTAGCTTCGCCTTGAAGAGCGTAGAACACGATAGCGTATCGAACCTCATGCGCATCGCCTTCTCAACTCTTAGCCTTGCTTCGATTCTCGATGCATGCCTCAACCGTGCGGTAAGGAAACGAACGACTGTGCGCGTAACATTAGCTGTTTCAAAACTATCCTAGAATGCCTACTGTTTGCTTGATCGAATGCCTACTGCAATAACAGTTGTTAAATGCCCAGTACGCCATAATTCTTTTCTGAATCAGCGAAGCACCTACTACGCTCGGTAAGGCAACACGCGAACCTACGCAGCCGATCACTTTGTTGATGCTTTTGCTGCTGATGATGATTCAATATGTCTGAGTGCTTTGTAATAGGTGGGCCTTTAAAATACCCACTTGTTGCGAAATTCACATGTTTTCACGCCTGGCGCGATTCTATGCTCATTCCACGCAATATTACATGTTAAGGAGACACCTTCCACTACATGACATACATATACTGTTTTTTGTTTCCGAATACGGTTCAAGCAATAGCGTCGCTCCATGGTAGAACACCTAATTATCACGGAGACGGCCTGAGGTCGATTCTCACTCCAACAAATTTTTTTGTTTTTTAAACCCGAAGCATTTCTTAGCCAGCCTCAGGCACTCTTTGTTTCTGTATCAAGGTATCAATCTATCTAGCCGCCTACGTCTGGGCGGTCTCGGTCGTCTCCATAGGTTGAAATATACCGAAATTTGCATAGCATAGGATGAGTGTGTGAAGAACATGATTCACTGGCGATGACATGAATAACGGAAAATACCTGCCGCGTACGTCCTGAAACCCTTTCCCTCAGTCACGCGTGGCACGTACACGCATACCAGAGTTCATGTTATGCTTGTATGCCCCGCCACGGTGGTCTAGTGGTTATGGCGCTCGACTGCTGACCCGAAGGTCGCGGGATTGTATCCCGGCTGCGGCGGCTGCATTTTCGATGGACGCAAAAATGTTTGAGGCTCGTGTACTTAGATTTAGGTACACGTTAAAGAACCCCAGGTGGTCGACATTTCCGGAGCCCTCCACTACGGCGTCTCTAATAATCATATCCTGGTTTTGGGACGTTAAACCCCAGATATTATTATTAAATGCGAAGCATTTCTTAGCGAACTTTTGGCACTTTGAGCGTTTGTATCTACGTATCTATCTATCTATTTAGCCGCCTACGTCTGGGAGCTCTCATGATCGCCTCCTTAACTTGGTGTAGACCAAAATTGGCATGGGAGGGTAAGAGGATTTGACGAATATGATTGTCGGGTCATGGCATGAATAACGTGAAAATCCTGTCGCGTACGTCGTCAAACCCTTTCCATAGACACGTGTGGCACATACCGGTTTAGCAAGGGCCGAGGTGTACGGGTATGCGCCACAGGTGATTGACAGCCCATATCTACCCAGGAACGGCGAGAACAGACATTGGTAACTTAAATGCTAGAGTGCTAAGGAAAGCCAACATCGGCAGCGTTGACTCGACGAATGGAAAGAATAAAGATTAGGATCCCAGCAGGAATCGAACCCAAGCATTCTGCGTGGCAATCAGGTATTCTACCATTGAGCCACACCAGGTCTATAAATTGGTTTGGAAAAACAGCCTGCGCAGGCGTAATATCGGTGCAACGTCAGTTGTTGTTGTGGTGCATGCTATCTGATTTTACAAGAAAGCAATAAACACTACATGATACTTCTACGATGTGTACTCCTATGATACAGGCGTCATATCAGATTAACGTCTGTGGTTCCAGTGTTGGCTCCACTTTTATAGCAGTCTTATAAACATTACGTTTGCATGCATATGATTCAGCAAGCTATATTAAAGCATTGCTCGACCCCGCCAAAATACATTAACGAAAGTTATATATGATATCCACATCACTGCACCGTGATGTGGATATCATATACATGCGGAGGAATACGGAGTAATACATCGTCGCACCGTAAAGTGCACTTAGTCCGCCGGAACGACGCAGTGTCCTCTTCATTTCTTACGAGGCTGGGCGATGGCCTCATGCAGACCGAGAATGATGCCAGATTGATTGGCAGCCGCTTTGTAGACTAGGCTACGTAGGCCGCATACGCCCAGGTAGTCTACGAATACGACAACCACCATCCACTGATGTTGGCCTACGTAGCACTATCCAGGCCTACAAGCCTCGCCGGCCTATACCTCGCCAACGCGAAGGGTGGCTTCAGGTTCCGACAGGTCGCCGGCTCTATTGAGAGATAATTTGTCGACGAAATGACCGAGGCATCCAGGAATTCCAACAGCTCGACTATACCACATACTTCACTACACATGAACCCCTCGTCACACGATCACGACCGGATCGTATAACAAGTCATGACCAGCTGCTGGTGCTCACTGATCACGCTGATGATGCCCTTGTTCAAGAACTGTCAAGAACTCCTTCCACACATGAACACGAGTTCGTGAAACGTGCGTACATTCTCGGGACACGTATAAATACTACATATCAACTTAGCGCTTCTGGTGTTGGTAATACCCACGTTGCCATGGGCAGCGTTACCCAACCGTAAACAACTCGTTATATAACACATATGCGGCTCGTCAACATATATGTGTGCGTATAAAATTTATACAAATCTTTAGCATCATTCTGTAACGTGTAGCTCCGTAAAAAAAATTACGCCACAGTCACCTTCCCGCCGCATGCTTCGCATAACATCGACTCCCACGGCACGTGGGATCTGCCGAATTTTTATTATTGTTATGCTTGTATGTGCCACAGGTGATAAGAGCCTCATCCAATGCAGTAACTGCGAACATACACATTGAGACGAAAGGAAAGTGAGAATAAGTGTAATTGTTGGGGTTTTACATCCCAAAACCGCGATAGTATTGAGAGAGACGCCGTGGTGAAGGGCTCCGTAAACTTTGAGCATCTGGCCTCCATCGAAATGCGACCGCCGCGGCCGGGATCGAACCCGCTACCTTCGGGTCAGCAGCTGAGCATCGTAAGGGACTATACACGCGCTAGCCGCACGCCCGCTCCGCACGTGGCGGGACATCTGCCGCCCGCAACGGAGGGCGAAAAAGCGGAACGACGCCAAATTGTCGCACACGCGGTACCCGCATGAGCGGCTCTGGGGCGCATTCTGGTTGGACAACGTGACGACTGTTGAGGCTGGCAACCGTTCCGCGAAGTTACAGTTTGCGAGTTCGGCAACCATTAGCAACAGCAGCCGACGCTGGCATTTTCTTGAACATGTGGGTTTAAGTCTCCGCGTTTATGACGAAAACGAGGCTTTTGCATTCTCAGGTCGTGTTTTTCGGCCGCAATTGGTGCGTCGCCGCTGTCACCTGTGTTCGAGGGATTCTACGCGCATCACTTTTTGTTGTTGCTATCATTGTATAGCTCGGTTGCATTCGACGCGACGGTGATCTTTTTTTTATGTTGTTGACAGCCTGCAGGAATGTGGGCGCGAACGCGTACAAACACATTTTATAACAACGACGAAAAGGCCTACAGTGGCAGCGGCATTGTACGCTCTGATGCCGCGATCTTATCTACAAACACCCAAAGAAGTTCCGGCCTTGCAAGTTCAATTTTTGTAGATATATAGGTTGCATGGTAGTACATAGATTGACTGATCAGTGCTGTTTATGATTGAGCGCGGGTGTGTATGATAGCGCGCGGTTTGCTGACGTACTTTTTACTTTGCTTAGGAGGTTAATATGGCTCCAGCCAAGTTTAAGAGAGCCCGACGTTTCGGGACCGATTCGGTCCCTTCCTCAGGGGTTGACTGGTTTGGTCATGGAAGCTTCTGTTTACCAATTCCTGTTTGATCTTTGAAATGTCAAAGTGAGCTCGATACATGAAAATTTAAAGTATTAGAAGTTTCAGCGAAGAAGAAAAGGTTTGTTGGCTGTTGTAATGCGATTCATTACAACAGGCATTCAAAGCTATGTGTATATGGAGTAGTCGATAGTGCCTTATGAGAGATACTGGGTTATGAGATATTTTCAAAATCATACAAATGTGAAGCATATATAATGTTTGTTTACATTGCTCGAAAGGCACCGGCTGAATACACAAAATTTCTGCTTTTTTTGTTGGTGTTAAAAATGCAACCACAAACAGCTGTTGTATATACTCATCTGATGGCTTCACTTTTTTTTGCTACAACCCATTCATTGCTGCATTCCTGTTGCTAACTCTTCTTGTCACTCTGACGATATGGATCATGACATACTCCGTCTCTCTAAGCCTCAGTGAGGAGAATATATGGTAGCACTGAGGGCACATAGTCAGGATTTTATTTGGGGGGGAAGGGTCAACAAACATGGTGGAGCTCTCCACCCACTTGGATGTCTTGTGGATAATGCATGACAAATTGTAGCTGTTTAAGCTCCCTCATCCCCCCCCCCCCCTTGAGCCCTTGGCAGGAGAAAATTTTATGTTTGGCTGTGTTCATAACACAGTATGGTTGGCATGTTTGGATAAAATGCCCTTTTTGGACCCCAATCCATGAAACTTGTTCATTAAAAATTTTTGCGCTGCAGCTAAGGTAGCAGTTCTTTTTCAATATTATTCTATATCTCCGTCTCTTCTGGGCAGCCTTCAGAGGTACCCTTAAATCAATGCACTTCCCTGTGTCGCACTAAAATTCTGCTGGCTGGCATGGACTGGTGCCAAATGCAGTAAAATATGGGCTTCATCTAAATATAAGGCCTCCATGATCTGTTGTGATGTGTACAATGCCTCCATCTAAGGCACATTTCTAGCTGGCAATGTATTTGGATCATAATAAATAAAAAAATAATCGTTTCAGTAAATTCAAATAATTTATCACTCTTCAAATTTATGAATTCTAGAGGTTTCTGCAAAAAAACCTTGCTGCAAATGTGATTGAGCTGCAATCTGTAGGGTTTTGTTAGCATCAAATAGTATTCATTCCTCACTGGTCAGAAGGAACACTTCTGTTCACTTTAACTCCAGCTACATAAATGAGAACAACCACAACATAGTGTAATACTCTGGGCAAGACCATGTTATTGGCCCAAGGCATGGCATTGGCTTTAACAAGGCGGCACTCATGACAATTTGCGATGTCTTCTTGTTTGGCTGCCAAGTTAATCAGCAGGCTATATTAGAGTATGTTTTTCAAAATCTGCTATGTTATCCTGATTTAGGAGGGGTGTGAAACTGCCTGCGGAATTTCGGCACTTTGTTTTCCAGTACGTATGTTGTATGTTTTTCCATTGCTTATGTGGATGTCATGTGTGCCTTCACACTTTACGTTCACACCGTCATGATGCAGAATAACAACATTCAAGTGAATACCGAAATGCATGTGGGTTGCAGCAGCGTTGTACGCCTTGCCCTATTAGGCATAAGCTGTGTGCATATAGCTTCTTCCCATTGACAACTGTCTGAACTTGTTATGGCATGTGGAGTTGAGATGGGGCATTGCCATGCTAATGTTTTTGTCATACATGAGGCCATACTTCACTAGCCCATTGAGCGAATTCTTTCCTTCAGCTGTGGTAGTTGTAACGTGAAAAATGTAATGTAAATGCAGTGGGTACGTCAATAATGGTTTTCCATATGGCTCCTGTAATATTGAAGCATCATCAGCAAATCGCACACCCTTTTTGAGTCGGTGTGATTAGCCATTTCGTCTTTCTGGTACAGTCTCCTATCATAAAGCAGAACAGAAGTGTCCCAACAGTCCCGCTAGCACCCCACAAAAATGATTATTTGACAATTACATTACTTTCTTGATAAGTGAAATATTCTATCCCTTGGTGTTCTTATTTTACTATCAAATAAGGCTTCGGCAAAACCACCTTATTTCTTCTTGTTATAATGGTAATGTACAGCGCAATATATAATTCATGCATGTATTGACGTTTACAAGTGCACAGAGGACAGTAATGACTACAAAACAAGGCCCAGGTGGCTGACCATATGTCACTACATTTCATTTAAGAAATGTATCGTACAGCAATAAACTGGTCAAAAGGTCAACAGAGGCTAGAAAAATATGGAAAATGCATAAAATGGCGTACACAGCTGGCCAGTTATTGCATTTTATTTCAAGCAAAACCTAGATAATCAACTGAATAAACTTTCCAATTGGTTCAATCTTGTCATGCATGAAAGGGTTTGCCTTCTAGTATAGCTGCTTAAATGGATGATGAAATGAAATCTCATATGGTGCAACAGACTAGCTGGGATGGAAGATTTAGCCACACGTGCTGTCATACTAATTGCAACATATTTTGCCCTTAGAACTCACTCTGACTCAGACTCGCCAAACTTTTTCTGCACCGAACTCACTCGGACTCAGATTCACTTAATTTTTCTCAACCGAACTCATTCGGACTCAGACTCACAAAAACTTTACTGACCCGGACTCACTCAGGCTCATGTCTCGATACGAGTCTGAGTGAGTCGACTCATGAGTTTGCCGACCTATGGTGTCTGCACAACTTTTTCATCCTCTAATGAAAGACAATAATGCGTGCATTGTAGAAGGTTGTTTATTAGCAACATGCACAGGATATAGCATAGGGTAAGCAAGGAAACATTGAGGCCGTTCTTGGGTTTCAATACAGGCCCACAGATAGTTCCTGAGTACACCTTTAAAAAATTAACAATACGTTTCGTGAAAACGTGATACTGTGATCATGTTCAACAGCCAGCTAGTCACAAGTAGAATGAGAATAGCCCTATCAGCACTATAAAAAATCAATTGAAGTCTGTTGTTGTAAAGGCAGAGCAGCCGAGCCAATGTGCTGAACATGAATTGATTATGCATTCACTCATGCTATACAAATCCACACATCATCAGTAATACTTTGTTCCGTCTCATAATTTTTACCCTCGTACATGTACAGCTAAAGAGTAGGTTTGAATCAGCTCCGAAATTATTCAGTTTGGATGGGTGTGATCACGCACACATACACTCACAGACGTACATACATAGTGATTATACTGCCCTACCACCCCCTCATTTCCTGAAAATAACATACCAGCTACGTCCCTGGCACAAGGTTTTCATTAACGTAGCCTGACAAATCAGCCATTGTAACTTATTGCACTGAAAGCAACCTTGAGTGGGTCTTAATTCTTCGTTCAGGATGGCAATGTGGACATCATACTCGTACGTATGAGTCAACATGTAAGCTGCTTTCTTCACCACTTATTAGCCTGTGCATTGTTTATAGCAGCACCAGGGTGTCGCACCAAACCCCAACCAAAAACTGTACCCAAACTGTAATTTTGAGCCAGACTGAACCCAAATCAGCCTTCTCGGAACATGCCTGAACTCAAATGAAAAGCATCTGTTATCAGTTTAGAGCAATGTGTTTAAATGTAGGACATCAAACCAAACCAGTACCAGAACTGAACACATAACCGAAATTATGTTCTTGCAAGAGTGTCTGCAACCGCATCGTAATTTGCAATACCAGTTATTGGTTCGCATCAAAGTGGTTCAATGTAGGTGTAAGCAACAGCTTATGTTACCGCTTACATGGAGAGGTTGAGTGTACCAATTCTGGTGCAGTGCCGTTGTTGCATAGACAACTGGCTTCCGGAAAAATCGACAAAAGGGGTCACTAATGGCACAGTCACCTACCATTGAGTAAGTGTATCTCGCCCTTGTGCTATCTGCCAGTTTGCTTTCACAAGTCACAAACGTCAACAAGTATGTATTCCTTCAAAATTATGGATGATGCTGTAGCCCTTAAAGGGACCCTAGCTGTGCCCCAAATCATGCATGCTGCTTTTATTGTGTTTGCCAGTAAAAGTGGAACTTGAGAACATATTGAGCGCTCACATACAGGGACGTAACGGAGACGACAACACGTCCCTGTTTACGTCCCTGTTTGTAAGCGCTCAATATGTTGTCAAGTTCCGTTTACCAACACGCCCAAAAAATGACAATGCTGTAAAACTGGCAAAATGAAAGCGTTTGAAACTCAATAATTTCTGGCAACAAACGTGACGTATTAAAGTGCGAGTGTTCATTCGCCTGGAATAAAGAATGTACTGTGCACACTTGTGATCTGCTTAATATCATGACTTTAAAAATAGAAACATGTTTCATGCTTGCCAGAGGAACAAGAAAGACGCATATTCATGCATAACGGTTTGCTTTTGTGTGAAACCGAGACAATCAGTGCTGCCCAATGCCCTACACAAACTGCAGTCTTACATTGTATTTCTGCATTAGGACAAAACTATTCATTTCCTTATGGGTACTCTCAGCCTAGTTGTAGTATCTGCTGAAGTCACGGTAGTGCTCGCCTGTCAGCGTTACGGCCCATGTGGTTATTGTAACCCATAACGATGCCATAAAAAATGTGGTGGTGGCATTAGGTACACTTCGGGACCACATTATGTAAGGTGCATTTTGACTAGAAGGAGAGAGCCACCATGCTTTGCGAACGAAACGTGAAAAGGTGTGCCTGTAATTGTTGTCTGCTTTCATTTTGAATTTGTATGTTTTCCAGCACTTTAGTTTGCTTGCATCAGCCTTGCTAGTTCTTTTTGCATTCACCTTAGAATCGTGCAAGGAAGACGTTGCCACATGAAACTCAGCTTGTAAAATTTCATTGCAAGCCTTCCTTAACTCTTTTTGGGGCAGTTGGACTCATATGTCCTGTTTTTTTCTTCGCCATGTTCCAATTTTTTAGATCAAAACCACTGAATCGATTGCTTTCAAATTTTTAGTGCAACCACGTGGATGTTCTAGAAAGCGCTTTTGGTTGTTGTTTTCATGGTATTCGCAAGGCGCCAGCACATACACGTGTTCCAAATGAACCATTCCACTTGCATGCGCTGTATCCTTTTTTCATCTGAATTTGGTCCGCTCTCCGCCCGATTCAGCACAAGCAGTCAGCTTGAAAAGCTTATTTCGTACTCATGTGCTATTATAGTGGTTTTGCTCATTCCTACCAATACAGTTTCCTCAAACATTTGTGCAATACAAAGTTCGCAACTTTTAGTGATATTTGTTCGAAAGCTTAGCCAGTATAATATTGTGTGCAGCTGATTGCAGTATCCAATTTTCATTATGCTTCATGCACGGAAGGCTGTTGCAGGCATGCCAGTACCCACATCTGCTGCTTGAGTGCCGTTAGCAAGTGGATGCACAATAGATATTTAGTTGAGTTTATTTGCCATAGAGTAGGTATTTGTAGGCTCTGTAATTTGTGGTTTGTAAGGCAGCAGCAAGTTCACATAAAAAAAATAAAAGTGTTTTTTTGTTTTCTGAAAAAGCTGTCTTACAGTAGTCAGTGGGACACACATGTCCAACTTTTTCAGATACACTTATAGGGCAGTGGGACACATGTCTCACTTTGTTCTCGAAAACCGTTAACATTAGGGAGCTCAAACTTTGTACATATTATAAGAAGCTTCCACCTTCAATTGGTGGCGTGCGTTGTTCATAACATCATGCCCCATAAATAGTTGACTCAGCGTGCACATTGTTTCACACAAGCAGATGCATCCTTCATGCACTGTTCCTTTTCCTTTTACTAATTTCAGTGTGACTGTTGTAATTCTGCCATGTCGCATGCGGTGTACATGCATCAAACTTTCGAGGATGTTGTTGCCAGCAGGAAATGGGAAACTTCTTCATTGTTTGTTGTGCATTCCAATCTAATTTCTGTGGTCAATTTTTTGTAACATTCCTAATCATCTCTCCCAAAGAATTTCACTCTGCAAATGTCCGAAACAAATGTCATGTAACGCGGTTTACTTTTGATTCCGGAACGTGCCCGTCTAAATTGAGCATCAGGCAGCAAGAGCGTAAGCTCCTGTTAATGAGTGAGACAATGATGATAGCATGCCCTTCGGGCATGTCGGTATTCTTTGCTACAAATGCCCCTGGAGGAGGAGGACGCATCCTGACAATCCAAGGGGACAGCAGGACAGTCGGGTTGTAATAAGGTTTCAGACTCTGGACATGCACTGTCTCGCATTCACATCTCCAGTGAGCGGACAGTGGGACCGGCTCTGAGATCTAGTTGACAGGGTACGCATGTACAATGCGGTAGGCAATACAGTATCTGGCGAGGAGTTTAGAAAACAGGCCAGTGGTGAATCGGCCAGACTAAACAGTCAGGCTGGTGAGTGTAGGGAGCTTGGTTGTCATCACAAAGGATCACAAAGGTTGGATTGCCTCAAGACCAAGCGCTCCGCTCGACCAGCACAGAATATGAAGCTTCTACAGGAAGCACGGTCTCTACTGACGGATCCTGCTGTGGACGAGGCCAAGCTGACAGGTATTTATGACCATCTATTGGGTACCAACAGCGAGCTCTCGAAGCTTAATGATGCACTGGAAGAGCACCTCGCCGACGATGAGCTCGAAGCAGACTATCTATCTAACTGTGTCAGAGTACGACGACCAAGCCATCAGCATGCTTGCAGAGGTTCGCTGCAATATCACTGTTTTTGCGATGCGCGGAGAGTACAGCGACGGCTGCTCCCCAGAATGCAACCCCAACAGCTCCTGATGCTCTGACCAGAATTAGCCTAAAGCTGGTGAACCTTGACTTGCCAACATTTAGAGGCGATATTCACGAGTGGTCAGCTTTCTGGGAGCAGTTTGAGCAGACTGTTCATATTAACAACGCCTTATCGCCACGAAGTTTTTCTACCTACAACATTACCTTGCGGGTGAAGCGGCAGCAGCGATTTCCGAGTTCCCCACTTCAAAGCCTGTAACACAGACGCCGTGGATCTACTCAAACAACAGTTCGGAGATTGGAGAAGAGTAGTACAACACCAGCGCTTCGCAATCTCATGTAAAATCAGGAAGCGACGTCCGAAGCCTCAGGCAACCTCATGATGCTGTGCAGCTGAACATTCGATGTCTGACTGCACTAAATATACCAACGGTAACTTTCTCCAGAGCAATGTTGATTGACATTCTACGAGAGTCTTTGCCCTACGAGGTCGTTCTGTCATATACACGTGCAAAGTGAAGCCAGGCTTTAGGACAACATGGGTCTGACACGAATGCCTCAGATCCGGCACTGGCAGCTTCAACGTCAGAATCGGAGTTACAAAAGCTGCTCGTGTTCCAACGCATCGAATTGGAAAGCTGGGAGCAGTGTAAGCCATTCTCACAATGACCTGGCGATGACCACATCCTCATTCATCAGAGAGCTCGAGGCAGCAGCACCGCTTCTGTACTGCACAGTGCATCGTACACCTGGAGCGAGTGCTTCTTCTGTCATCGAAGGAGCATGCAACACGAGCCTGCGACGCCAATCTTTCTCTTCTTGCTAAGAGAAGCTAGCTAAAGACAACCACTGCTATAGATGTGCATTGCATGGTCACTAGGCACGGTCTTGCAAAGTCAGACTCTTCTATTGAAGTTGTAAGAGAAGGCACGCATCAGGTATCTGCGACCCTCACTACAGGAAGAACATGACAGCGAACACTTCTTGACCAGTGGACGCTTCTGATAGCGCAGTCGGAATGGTCTCATCACATATGATTACGCTGACCAACAGATTCTTCAAACGGTTGCGAGAAAAATTACAGCAAAGTGTACCTGCAGACCTTTTGCGCTTTTGTCTTAAAAATGACAGATCACGATACGTCCGACGGATACTCGATGGAGGCAGTCAGCAATCTTTTGTCACGGAAGATCTCGCGGTGAAACTGAATTTGCGGGTACTGAGAGAGACGCGGGTTGCATTCAACACGTTTTGCAGCGCATCACCAACTTCTGCGGAAAAACGAAAAGTTGTTCAAGTTCCCCTGCGGAGCCAGTACTCTACCGACATCCACATCGTTCAGGCAATCATCGTCCCAGTTACACGTCACGACATTCCTGCGCTGACAGCTGATAGCCACTTCATGCAGAAGTTGCATCTC
>NW_023614460.1:0-39999 GCF_013339695.2 Rhipicephalus sanguineus
AAGCGCATGGGTCGACTTACAGTTCCGTTCTTCACGGGCTCCTTGCCCGATGTTAACGCGTCCTTGCATGTGGAGCACACCATGAATTCACTGTGGTTGCTATTGCTGTTACTAGTTCCGAACTCTTGTTGGAGCACGCCACGCGAGTTCATCGCGCGTCTGCAGAATCTCGTTCCCCACGCCAACACGTGATTGCTGAGGGAGTGTAAGGGGGAGAGGCCACAGCGTCCTACCCAGCCCCTTACACAGGCCCGAACGCGCTAGCGCGTGCCAGCACACGTGGTTTTGTCTGCGTTACGCCAAGCTAGAACAGCATAGGGCTGCCCGGGCCCCTAAAGTGCTCTGCACGTACCATCATCAAGGCAGTCCAAGAACAAGAGGAAGAAGTCTTCTCCTTAGCGCGAGCGCACGCTCAATATGTTACAGATGGTTCTGGTAGGTTTTAGAAAGCGGACGGTTGCCAATGGAACTAGGGACAAAGCCCAGCGCAAAAGCTGCTTCGTATTTAAAAAAAAAGTCACAGGGTCAAGTATGTATTCGCTTAAGACGATTGGAAAGCAAAATGCGTCTTCTTTTTCTTCTTAGTCGACGTATTGATCCTCCCCGCCGAATTCCGAGTGCTTTCTCCACCTACAGTGGTTTGGCACTGCCTCCAGGATCAGGGGCATTGCGAGCTTTCTGCACTGCACCTGTTTGCACTGCCTCCATGATCCGCCCACCTTTGACCAAGCGATGTTGTGATGCGACGACGTCGCCAAGTGACGTCTCAAATTTTGGCAAACTGTGACGTCGTGACGGCGACTTTTCACCACTCTTGTTGACGCCGACACCTGTGGTCAGTTTTCGCATTTCAAGAGGCATCTAAGGCTTTCACCTTAATAAGAAACGGAGCCGACATCTTGGCGGGACTTCGTCTTCCGGTCCCATCGTGGGCGGAGCCACCGTCTTAATCTGGGAAGCCTCCGGGTCCCCTAGATGTAAGTTCCTCAGTACTCAAACAAAGTTTTTGCCATGTCACGTCCCATTAACAGTGGTAGTAGTAAAGGTGTATGCTTGGCGCCTGTAGCTGGGTTTGACACAAATTGACTTTGGCTTTCCCTAAAACCTACAAGTGCCTGTCCCGTGGATGCTGAGGTGCCGTAACCAGGACCAATCAATAATGCTAGAGTTGTCGGCGGCCCAAAGATGTTTGACACTAGCTAACAAGTATTCAGTAGTCGGCGCTGAACTTAAAATTTTGTAGTGAAACTTCGTTTCGCACACCTAGAGCACATCATAGACAAGCTTTAGACAACGCTTCTATTCAGATAAGAGCACGTGTCGCAGAATGACAGTTCTGCGTGCTAAAAAAGTGCACATTCGGCAGTTTTAAAAGCTGAAAATTGCGAAGCTACGCGATCTCCACATGCTTACACAGCCGTCCGTTCTTTATAGATCAGTTGAACTGACGTCACTGGAACAGCCACGTTGGAGCAGCAACGTGGCGGGGCGCGAACATTGTGCTCTCACGCTGGTGTTATCTGTACATCGCGTGCTGGTTCCTTCGTTATTTATGCACAGAGACCAAATAACGTTCCAGCGACGTCGTTATCACACTGAAGCAGGTTAATCACCGCGTGATTATACTCCTTAGACGTCATCTAAGCCGTCATTTTGAAGCCATGTTGTGCGTCCATGAAATCACGAGCAAGCTATCAACAAAAATGTCTGGGCTTTTACGTGCAAAAACTATGATATGATTACGAGCTACGCTGTATAGGTGGGCTCCATGAATTTCGGCCAACTGTTGTTCAATAACGTGCACTCACATCACACTTTCGCGAAATTCCGCCTTCATCGAAATGGGACTATCTTGGCCGGAATCGAGCCGGCGACCTAGGGATCAGCAGTCACGCTCCGCAACGACCTTACCACCGAAGCGGGCATCACTCCTCTATACAATTGAGGTCCTCCAGATGTGAAACGCTTCCAGTGGATCAAGCTGGGAAGTGGGCCACGGGCTATGGTGATATCAAATATTGCGCAACGCGAATCCTTGTGCACATGTATCGTAGTGCTCGTCATTGCGTCTGCTGAAACCACGAAACCATACTGCAACGGAAGCGCCAAGGTAAAAGCGAACGACAGGGCGCCATCCACTCATACTATGGTGAATTCCATTGGCAGATTCGGAGCACTTCCGGTAGCTTTTCCTGTTCCATTCGGAGCAAGTCTGTTCCATTGGCGGAGGGCCGTGGGCGGAGTGACAGTGCTCCCTGTATGTTTCACTGGCAGATCTGGAGCAGTTCCTGCGCCATATTTACTCCACGGAGCAGCTCTCTCCGCGAAAAGCGGCGGATTCGACCAGAAGTCGCAAGGTCCGGCGCGTGCGCAGAGCGTGGCGTTCCGCGTGCGCGATGAAATGCGCTGTCCGACCGCACCCGTTCTCTCCGCTCGCGCCCGTGAAGGCGAAAACTGCGCGAACCGCGATGAATGTTGGGCACTTGCGAAGCAGGTGTGCGCTAGCACCCCCTACCGTTTGCTCTGGCGAGGGCGTGTGTTCCATTGGCAGATTTCCTTTGGTTGGTCTCCGCCGGAGTGGAGTGCTCCGGCGTAGAGTTCTTCGGGAACTCCAAATCCGCCAATGGAATTCACCACTAGTGTTTCACACGAATGGACAAGCATCACATGGAACACTTTAGGCGAAGAGATCCGTGCTTCGTATAGCGACTGATACTGCCTGTGTTGGCATATTTACCCCACGTCCGTAATATGCCAAACGTATTCCTGAAAATTGGTAAAAATATTTGTAGAAGGCATCGACTGATTTGTGTTTTCTAAACCTGTAATTCAAAACCTATAATTGTAGTCTCTCAAATGAGGAAATTTACACTATAATAGAGTTCATCATTTATCTATGTTAAATAGTTTTAATGCGTATTGAAATAACTGAGAGTAGTTTGCCATATTTTTCTTTCCTCTTTCTTATCCCCTATTTTCCTGTCCACTATGTTTCCCTTCCCGAAGGACCAGGCAGGCGTGTGTGACACTTTAGGTGGCAGTTGTCAGCCTGTTTCCTCCCTATTTCTCTGTGTCTTCGTGCTTTATATGTGTCCAAACCAAAAAATATTAATAATATGCAAACGTTAGATAAAACGGCAGTGAAAAGACAAATGATCTGTGTTGCTGACGGCTAAGACGGGTTGGCGGTTTCATTCAAGTGCTGCGTTTGGCAGGAATAAATCGAAAAAAATACTTGCCCATTAACTTCCTACATGCATCTTTACGTTGTAGTGGATTGTCCGCCGAGGGTGTACAGTAGTACAGCACTCGGTTGGTGGCCCGAAGGTCGCGGGTTCGATCCGGCCGTCGCACTTCGATGGAGGATAATTGTCAGGGGCCTGTGTACTGTGGGGTGCCTTCGCATATTATCGAACACCAGGTGGTTGAAATTTCCAGTCTTCACTACGCCGTGCCTCATAATCACATCGTGGTTTTGTGTAATAAAATCTCGGGTATCAGTATTACTGTGGTCCAATGGTGATGATGAAGGAGGGTCATGAGAAGGTTTTGTTATTTATGGGTAACAAAAATAAATCTTGAGGACGATGTTGACAGCAGTCTAACGTTTATGCGCCTTTTTTGGCTCATGAGACATCTCATTTTAGACGGAGTGAACGGTTTTGAACTGTTGGGAACGAGTAATTTACTGACATTGCGTCGTTAAACACACGGCATATCTTTGTCTCCAATTCACATTGGGGTCAAGTATTAACCATAAGTTTCATTCGACGAATCTCATGCGCCGCGTCACTAATGTACCGCTCTTATGCTGCACTTTACGAGACGTCACAGAAGATTCAGTGCAGGAACTCATCACGTAATGGCCCGCAGTGTAAGCGGCAGCCAAGCCAGCCGCGTGACCATTTGAATATCAGACGCCTTTCGCTGTCACCTACGTGGGTAGGCTACGATCATGTCCTTATAAGTAGATACCTATCAGAATTCATTCATTCATCCATTCATTCCGTCAAAGAACATTAAACATGCGTCGACTCTTCCCCAAACATTTCGGTAACAATCTCACGAGTGCTCGAAGACTTCGAGCAAGCGTGACGTTACCCGAAAACGTCACATAATGACGTCATCATTTGTCATCGCCGATCGGTCAAAGGTGGACCGATCCCGGACGAGGTCCAACATCACTCGAGGTGAAAAAGCTTCAGGACCGAGGTGAAGAACAGTGGTGTGACTTGGAACCTAAATACGACGTCTTGCGCGTCATTCACACTGCGGCCCAATATGTCTTGCAGGAAGTTAGCTCCGCGAATGGATAACTAACGGTCGTAGGGCATGTCTGTAGCAAGCTTTCGCTTCCAATATTACAGAGATCATTACATGTGCGAATTCTCGCTGGCACACAAAACTGCCGTCGCGCCTCTTAGGCAGGCTAGTTGCGCATAGGTTCTTTGGAAAAAAACATACCGCGCCGCCTCCTGCTGTACGTTGCGCCGTTAACTGTTATATCGGTAATCGGATCGCCAACCATCTAGGTCCAATGTGATGCACATATAAGAAAACATGCGTCGCCATTTCGTGTTTGTGCGCTGTAGCACGCGTTGGATGCGTAAGACTGTAATGAATCGCCAGTATGCGTGACGATCTAGGTGTCGGATGCAGATTCCCCTCGCTGACGTCATAGAGGCAGCCGGTAGTGCCCATTCGTAACATTCACCACAATGAGCAACGGGTAGCGGGTGAAATATGAAGCGGTGAAACCGTTGTCCTCAATCCATGCCGCTTGTGCACTCCGCCATACTTCAAGGGAGCCACGTTACAGAGGACCATCATCGCCTGCTATTCAAGGTAAGCCTCAATTCCGAGTGCCGTCTTGATTAAACGGGGCTTGCGGATGTTATCCAGATGACGTGAAGCTATGTTCCGTTTCAGCTTTCATGGCAGGTTGAACTAAAGAGTGCGGATAAACGAAACGCCTAATGTGACGTTTTTTTTTTTTTGCTAGAGATGCGTTTACAAGAGCGAAAAAAGGCAAGGGATGTTATAGTGGGGCAGAAAATTTTATTCCATACGTCCGACGATAGGATTATTATAGCGCCAGAACTGAGCTTATAAAACAAGCACGAAGAAGGATGCAATGGAAAAGAAAATGAACTGAGCGTGTTCTAAACGACTAAGCCTCCTTTGTTTTGAGTGGTCCTTATCAGCTCGAGCTTTATTTAATAGAATCGCCTTGTGATTTGGTACAGCACCGGATCACTGCTAAAGCTGTTACAACGCTGTTAGAGTACAACTTTCCAAATCAACAGGAACAGTGACCACGAAGTGTAATCTTTTTAACGCAGTTGGGCCCGAGCAGAATTTATGTGAACAGCCGCTCACGCAGATGTTCACGTTCGACTTTGGAGATATTTTAACGCGGTAGCGTTAGAGAGCTCGTGTCGCAGAAATCCGCTGTCGGCGTCGGCACCGTTGGTTGTGAGCGAAAACTCATACGTGAGCGAAAATCGAGAAAGTAGCATATAAAATAAAACGATAAAAATCTCGGTCCCAATGAGGATCGAACCCAGGCCGTTCGCGTGGCAAGCAGGTGTCTTACCACAAAGCCACGACGTTGTTGTAGCTGCTGCGGACAAAAACACTACATAAATGCCATTAGTAGAAGGAGTCTCTTAACGCATTTTGTTCGGCAGGTGTCACGGAGAAAACGAGCCCTTACGGTAGGGCACTCGCTCTCCGAGGCATATCAAACTACGTCGAAAAAAGCGGGATAGTGCAGCCATCGCCCTAAATACACCACACGAACTTTCAAACAGCTCTAAAAATGGCAAATATGTCCATCTAGGGAAAAAACATATCAAGCCAACGCAGCAAACGCTGATAATGTGCTGCCATGTGAGGCATTGTGAGAATATGTCTCGGACTTTCATGGCATCCGAGAGGGCCGGCGCGCGGCGTAGTCTATCTTGGAGGCCATGCGACTTGCTTCAGATCGAAAGCCTGTAAAATTCGCGCGCGTGCGTGCGTGTGTGGCGTAACAATCACATTAATAAGTATGCACTTGTGGTTGAAGTGCGCACTAGGGGCCGGATTTCGCTATCGCGTTCAACTATTAAGGCGAATTAAGGGTCCCCAATTTTTAAGCTGTTACTCGGCGCCCTCGTATGTTTGTTTTCATATCGGCTATCATTCGGCGGAGATTACACAAAGGTTTATGACCTTTTCCCTCTCAGTGTCTGGGCAACCCGGCCATACGGCCAATGAAGATGGATAGCTAACTGAATATTCGTTGAGCTAGCGTCGTTGTGCTAGCGGTTGAGTCGTTGAGTAGCGCATACACTATGACATCCTTCTCTGCGAAGCGTAAAATCGGTTCAAAGGCAGATTACAGGCCACAACAGCCGCGTTTCGATTGGGGTGTTGGTAGTGACGAATGAAAGAGCGCCCCTGTGCTTAGGCTAAAATACAAGGTTAAAGAAGGCTCAAATGCAGGTGGTGTAAATTAGGTGGTTTGAATTAACGCAACTACAGCGTGCGCTATAATCATATCATGATTGTAACCAGTGGAGCAAAGCCGCGCGCCCGATTTGCGTGTTGTTACTGCTGGCATTTGTGCTGTCGCTCTACGCAGGTAATTCTGAGGCCAAACACAAAACATGACTGCTAGTACGCCAGTGGCGGCTCCCCTGGGCTGATGGCATCAAAACTTGCGCAAGATTGTGTGTACGAGCATGGCTTTTGAGTGCCGTGCGGAGCAATGTGTCACCTAGGACGTTCACCCGTTACCTATCGTCGAGCAACGATTAGCGAACAGTCGGGCATCGCGTGTCAGTGGGCGAAATGCCCGAGAAGTGAGGTGTTACCCTACTGACTGGCCTGTTGTGATACCGAGGTGGCTTGCCATTCTGAGAGTGCTTTAGCAGATACAATACAGCGCCGCCGGCTTTGCTCGCGAGGCGCCCGCTCGCGGCAGCTGCGGTGCCTGATGGTGGGCCTGCATACACGGCCCTAGTAGACCTGCAGATCTGACACATTGCTTTGAACCATAAATGAGGTTGGTAAGCGCGTTTGTTTGCCGGCTCTGCGCATTGCCCGAGGTATCACTTTTCATGTGGATGCGTATCTCGGCACAGGGGCAAGGTGCATGTTTGTTGAAAGAGTAGGGCGTGTGTTACCTGCACGAAACGCGTCGTTCTTTGGTACGAGAACCTGCAAGCGCTGCGCCCAGTCCAAATTCTGGTAAACAAGGGCACGTGTCAACGTTGGCATTGGGCGTAGCAGGACTGCGTTTCTATTAGGTCGCATGCTTTGGGCAAGCCACAGCAGACCCCGCAACCACTGCAAGGTGTCGCCCTCCTGAGCAAGGCCCGCTCCTCGCGAGCTCTGCGCGGACGTGGACGGGGCTGTACGTCAATGTGGAAAAGCTTGTGGTGGTCTGTGTGAAGCGAGACAGAAAAAGCACCTGATAGTCGCTCGACAGATATAAAAGGCGTAAGCATGCGCATATGAGCACGCGCATATGAGCACGCGCACTCGAAATAATGGAATGGAGGGTCCGCTTTACCTGTTACCTTGCAGCGTGTTATGGCTGGCCTTTGTGCTGCCACTCTACGTAAATAACTCTGACGCCAAACGCAAAACATGGCACAAAACATGACTGCATTCACTCTCATCGAAGATGCAGAGTGGATGCCGAGTAAGGCGCTGAAAAAAAAAAGATTTTGGTAACGTGCTACAGGCAGTGTAATTCTCCAAGAGTGAGTTCCACAATGATATATTACTTTATTACTATAATTTTTATGGTAGCCATCACGTAAGGTTGGGCTAGAGAGAGTTTTGGGTCAGAAGCCGAGCACTGTAGCCATATTAACACTGCGGCAGCTGGTGTAGTCCATGTTGCGTTCCCGAAACATGAAGACCGCTAAGCGGATGTTTATATTGAAGTTAATTTCTTACTTTCCCCCGTGAGTTCCCTTTACAGTTTACATTTTACAATTTTAGGTCTTGTTTACAGCATAGAGGCGATATTTTTAGGCGATGTGATTGACGCGTGTGCACGTTGAACTTTTCCACGGTTACCGCATTTCACCGGGTAACATTGCTAAGCTTTATCGCTCGCTACAAGGTACCTTGGTTTAATCGAAATTGTTGGAATATGTTCAAATGTTTGTTCGTGCCGATGAGATTTCTTCTTTAGCGGAGCACAATCTCGAACGTATTCGAGCACCAGCGAGTACGCTGAAATCTACCCTGGTTTATTCGTAAATAGCCTGGTATATTTTTCTTTCTTTTTTTTAGTTCTCATGTGCGCTCGATTCTTTTGATTCTTCAACGCTGCCAATTTCGTGCACAATTCGTTAATTCTTTTCTAGTATCCCTATCCTCTCTAGTTTTACAATGTATGCCTTTATTTGTTCTTGATTGCTTGTGTACCTAAAATATTGCAGCAATTTAGTATTTATTGGCATGTGTATCTAATTAGATAAAATATACCTTTCAAGCTACCCTGTCACTGAATTTGTATACAGTGTCACGGGTCGTCACGTCGACGAAGGCAGCAGTCGGCGTGTCTAAGAAGGAACTCTTTATTTGGTCCAACTTGTGGCCGGGAAATGTCAAGTCAAACTACAGCATTACCCACCGTACACCGATAGCGGCGAACAGAGCGTAGACCGTCGAAAAACTGAACATCGCTGGGATGCACAGCCTTTTATATATCAGGCATCGAACTTTCCAGCCTGATCACTGGTGGTCGCGTAAGCTCTGGAATAATCTTGACTATTCGTGTCATGTTCGTAATCTTAAAAAAATGAACTACAATCTGGAATCTTCCCAGACATTCTGGCGCTCTTTGCGCAAGGCAGCAGCTTCACGTGCGATAGGCCGGTAACAGAAAACATACAAAGAAAGGAGCGTGTGTGGCAATAGATTCATAATCATATTAACTGCACCTCTGCTCCTGACATGTAATAAAATACTGATGTAATAGATTGGACCACTAACTAGCCACACAGGCTAATGGTTCGTGTACTTTCCTAACCATTCTTTTGTATTATCTTGATCAAGTAAACACTGATTGAGCCATGAGTGAACCTGTTAAATACGCGGATGAGATTTTCAACTATAGCAAAGAATGTGCTCGCAGCTATCGTTGCGCTGTGATTGTTGCCTTCTTCTCAGGCAATAGTAATTATTTATTTGGTTCATTGGCTGCTGGATTTTTTCAGTGATACAATTTGGCAATTTCATCCATATTTTCTACTTGATGGCCCAGGTCCGGTTTGTTCCTTTTTCATCAGCGGCATGGCGTCACCACCAACGCAGAGCTCAGACATTAGTATCTTAACTCCGGACTACATGGCCTTGCTTCAGGGCCTTTGCGTAAATACCGAGCCGAGTCTTAACGATGTCACCACCATCTTCAAGGAATTCAGTCGTTCCTTGGATGCCAGAAAGCCCAAGCCTTCTCCTAAACCATCCACTTCGTCGTCGACTTCCTCCGGCGCTTCCAAAAACGCGCGGCAAGTCCGGTGAGGAGCTTTGTTATTCATTTATGCTATCGCGCCATTAAGGCGAAAGCCTTAGATGCCACATCAAATGCGAAATTTAACCGTCGACGTCCCCTGGTGTCGGGGACAAGTAATGCAAAAAATCATCATCACGTGATGACATCACAGGTCCAAAAATTTGTGACGTCATTATGACGTCACAGCGATCTCGCGTAACGTGGCATCACATGGTAGTAGCTTGGTGAAAGGTGGTGCGATCACGGAGGCATCGCTAAACCAGGTGAGGTGCCTTCAATCTTGGAGGCAGTGCGAAAGCACGTTAAGTGCAGAAAGCTTCGAAGGGTGGCGGGGCATGATCAATAGATGACTAAGAAAAAGATGGCTTTCGCCTTCGAGTCGTCTCAAGTGAATGCCTAAGGGACTCTGACAGTTTTTTGAGACCCTTGCTTGAGAAAAGTAAAAGCTGGGCGAGTATGTATTGCAACGCCACTTAAAAAAAAATGTGCGTGTCTTCTCCTCTCAAAACTTCTGTGTTCTGTTCGAAGCCACAATCATATTACGTTTGGCCACGCTAGTTCTGGCCCGTAAACCGGATGACGTGTGCAGGACGATGAGGATGATTTTTATAGGAATCTTCTTTGAACAAACCGGGGCGAGGACCAGAAGCCTCCTGGCAAGTTTCTTTCATTAAAACCAGGTGTTGTTTCATTTATTTCATGCTATTTCATATATTTCATATGTTTCAGGCTAGAGTGAAGACACGACGCGCGTAGCGTTCCTCTTGGCGTTCACGACGCGAGGTAGGTAGCATGCCCGAGCCGGTACATGCCCAACGAACGCCAACGGAACGCGATCGTACAAGTGCTCCGGCTTCGCATCGCCTCATGGTCCCCTTTAGCCGGAGATGGCGTATTTATTTTTCCGCGAACGCGCCACGCTAGTGCTTCGCTGACGGTCTATCGCTGGCATTGACCTTGGCTGAGCTTGAAAGCCACATTCATGCAGGGAAGCGTTCTGTGTATGTACCGAGAGGAGTACAGCGATCGTTCTTCAAGGTCGCAGCGGAGGCTCTACTGACGCCCATCAGCTAGCTTGTTAGCTGGATCACTCTGTGCGTTGTGTCCAAGTGCTAATTGCTGCTCGCTTACGGCTTCCACTGCCCGTGCGAGCGCTGCGAGCGACGATGCGGATGAAGACGGCTCTGGAATCCTACACAGTGATGTGGGCTTCGAACGCTCCTGCACGTGGGAGCCCGACGAGAAGCCCTGTTGGCTCATGTCTGACGTGGAGCTGTGGAACCGCATCCTCACCAAGAACTGCATCGAACTGCGCGAGTACATGTGGGGTGAGCTCGTGCTCCAGGGCTACGAGTGGCCCGAACAGAAACCGGGACAACAAGACATGCTTCGTGCCTCGCTACTCATGCATGTGCTGCTACGACAACACAGGTATTTGGAGTTTGTTTATATACGTTTCAACGTAGTGATTCACTTCATAGGCTTCAGAGACAGATATGCGAATTCCGAAATGCATATGTGCGACCCAAGCGTCACTGCTTGCGTTGTATGCATGTCTCATTCTACGTGTGGCGAAGAAAATTATCTCGCACGTACAACGTACTGATGCTTAACCAGCGAAGTTGAAACGTGCTGCCCCGGTGTCTATCACTGGATTCATCCAAACGGCTCGTTAGTCCTAGTCACATCTTGGCGCGCGAGTGTTCAGAAATGATGTTGGTGCATGTGTGTTCCCTTCATTTTAGTGCGAACGTGGTGAGTAGCGGCAGTTGCCCAATTTCCGTGGCGCATGCGTTTTTGACTTCATATACAGGGTGTTTCAGCTAAAAAGCACCAAGTAATGAAAAATTGAGCATAGGCGCTACGCGTCTGCAATTAGCGCAATATTGTTCTGAGCCATATACAGCACGTCAGAAGATTTTTTTCAATCCGCCAAGCTCGGAAATTAACAAAGATTGCTCAATGAACTTTTTAAATAAGAACTCTAGAGAACACTTTTCAATACAAAAGTTGTAGCGCTTGTTCAGAAACATCGAATTTTTCAATCTGTGTTAACATAACTCCCCTGCTTAATTTCTTTCCGGCCTTTCTTTAAAGCGCGCGAATTTTTAAAAAATACCACGTGACTGCCGCCAAACGCGCGGCGCTTTCAGTGCCCACAAATGTAAGTTGAACGAATTATCAAAGGCTGCAACGTGCACGAAGATCGGTGTAACAGGTTATCGGTTACTGCGATGGACGTTAAGCGACAAAATGAGCATACCGTTTCAACAACTAAAAATTCTTCAACAAAAAAGCGGCAGCCACGGAGCAAATGCTACATGATACCGTAGGTAGCATTTGATGTAGGGTAGACATTTTTTTTCTCGCACCAATGAAGAAACACATTGGAAGGGGCGAGGGTGACAGCGTAGTGGATGACCCAGATAAAAGATGCACTCACACGTGACGGCCACTCTTTCGCGCCTATATCATCACTTAGCGTCCATCGCAGTCACCGGCAGCCTGCTCAACCGACCTTCGTGCGTGGAGCAGCCTTTGGTAATTCGTTCAACTTACATTTTAGGGCACTAAAAGCGCCGCGCGTTAGGCGGCAGCCACGTTCTATTTTTGAAAATTCGCGCTCTTTAAATAAAGGCCGGAAAAAAATTAAGCAGGGGAGTTATCTTAGCATAGATTAAAAATTCGATGTTTTTGAACAAGCTCTACAGCTTTTGTAGCGAGAACTTTTCTCTAGAGTTACTATTTGAAAGGTTCATTGGGCAATCTTTGTTAATTACCGAGGTTGACGGATTGGAAATAACATTTAGGCGTGCTCTATATAGCTCAGAACAATACTGCACTAATTGGAGAATTGTAGCACCTATGTTTAATTTTTTAATACTTGGTGCTTTTTAGCTGAAACACCCTGTATAGTGGGTCAGCGGCGAGTAGTGCGGCTTGTTCAATTTCTGCGTAACACACTAGCTAAGAATTTCAGCGTACATAGGACGGGCGAGTTTTGGTTTCGCCTAGTCAAATACAGATTCGCTGTCAAAGTCTACAGTAAGCGGTGTGATGGTGGTTGGCCACTGAAGCTGTGACATCATCTGATCGGATACACCAAGGTTACGTAGCCTTGAACGGTTGAGCAATGCTTGTTATTTACAGCGTGTTAATTAAATGCTACACAATAGCGTTCATGCTGCTATTCAGCAGTCCTAAGTATACGCAGCAACCAAAGCCTGTTTAACAACACAAAAGAAGTTAGTCGGAAGGTACTGTACCCCGTACAAGAAACGCATGCGGCGCACGCTACAGGCATCGCATTATTTGCCTTATCCCTTGACATGTGGTTACCGCACTGTGACTGTGTGCTTCGTTTTTTGAGAAATTGAGTCGTCTTCTTTGAACTAACACAGGAAGGGCATATGCGAGAGATCTATGAGACCACATGTGTTGGTAATGAGGACAGCGTGACGAATTAAGCCCACCGATAGCTGAGCACAAGCAGAGGCGCCGTATACGAAGAGGTTTCTTCAGCTGAGCGGTAAACCTCTAGAGATGTTCCTGAGACAAATCTAAGTGCGGGGAGTTGGAATTCGCCGAAATGACCAAGAAGTCGTCAACAAACATGACATACATGTTTAGTTGTAACAGCGTCATGTTTCTCTTGATGCACGGTTCGAAATTGTAAATGTGCGACCGTGCATCTCGAATCCAAGGCGATGCTGAAGGGCCAAAGGTTCTGTTCTGGTATGCCTATCGCTCAATTAGTGGAAAAGGCGTGTGCGCCAAATCCAGTATCAACAAAACACCTCCGAAACCTGCTCTCTGTACACACAACACAAACTTCACAAGAAGCCATCCATTTTATTAATTGTATTGGCCCTACAGGAAAAAGAAACCTAATAATTGAGCTAACAGGGAAGTACAAGATCTGCTTTTATGATCTAAAGAAACAATTGACTCCTTTCAGAAGCATATGCCGATGTAATGCAGGCACCGAATGAACAGAGCCCTTTTCAGACACTGAAAGAACAGCGCTTGACACCGACAGAACAGCGCTCCTTTGAATGTGCAACTAGGGACAAACTGCAGATGACCGCGCTAGAACAGAAAGCAATCATGTAAAAACTCATCGTTGTCTGCAATATTAGTTTGTTTACCGATGTCCCGACATTGTGCCCAAGATTGTCAACCTACTCCAACGCTTTAATATAGCACAAAAATGATATAGATGAGGAGGAATAACCTATATTACCGTGGCATGGAATAAACACGATACTATACAGTAGTTGCAGAAGAACAGCAGCCGGTCATGGTCGTAGACATTACTCAAAGCTTTCTCACCTGACGCGCATGCATCCGCAAAGGCCCCATTAGGATTTTGAGGCACGATGCGAGACACATGGGTAACGCCAAAACCGTGGAAGTACGCAGTAGCACCTTTCTAGAAAGCAGAAAAGCCATGTCCGAGAAGCTTCCGGCCTGTAGCCCACACAAGCTGTTTAGCAAGATCTTATAAAGGCATTGGGAATATAAATATAATAGTCGCCCTAGAGACGCTGTTTCTTAAACATTCACCATTACGAATGACAAAAATGGTGATTCAGTAGCTCACCATCATTGTCCGCATAGAGCGAGAAATGCGTGATGTCTTTTTGAACATTGCCTTAGTTTGTATTTAGGCAAAAAAGGCCCACGATACTGAATTGACATGTGTTACATTGAAGGTCTTAGCAGATATAGGCAAGTGCAGGAAGACATGGACGGTCTTAGGACACGCATGTCCGCAAGCTAACGACTGAATTAGGCAAAACACTTGGCTGTACAAATTGAGAGAATTTATTCTCCCGAGCCTAAAGTTTGCTATATATTATGTTAATGTTTATTCCCCTATTTCATATTAATCCCTAGTCCTGCTTACAACAACGACCACCAATGATAACAAGCTAGAATAGCTGCGAAAGAAGCTGTCAAGAATCCTTATAAATTTAGTGGCCACCCAGGCCTACTGGGCACTGCTCCCCTAGTCAATAAATAGAATTTGCTTAAAGCTTCCAGGTTATACCACTATAAACTGTCTTCATATGCATGAAAATAAGCTCCCAAAGGACAAGGAACATACTCGTCATGACTACAGCATACGTAACAAGCAAGTACTAGTACCGCGTATACGTACACACTACGGTAAAGCTAGGCTAAGTTATTGCATACCAACTGTTTAAAACACCTTAAAAGCCATATTAATTATAGTGCCTTACTAAGTCTTTTTATGAGAAATGCGTGATTACCAGATGGAGCCATAAATGTTTTAGTGAAACCTAACTTTTCTCGTTGAGTGTAACATAGAGATGCAGTGCTCTTATGTTCATTATATACAGGGTGTCCCAGCTATCACGCAGCACGATTTAAAAAAAGAGGAACGGCGTTACGCGAAGCAAACGTACTGCATATTGCTCCTAGTACACTGGAATACACACTGCTATTTTTTCGTTAATGAGGTTTAATTAATTAGTCATAACTATATTTGTAACTCGACAAGTACTCATCTAATTGTGAAAATGTCAATGAGGCGTATGTAGGCATGTTCGAGGACATCTAACTGCGCAATTTCTAACAACGTACCAATTACATGCTCATTTTTTCCAGCTGATAAAGAAAGCCCGCTAAATACGAAAAATAACACGTGACTACGCTTCCATTCGCAAAGGAAACCGGCGCCTTCAAATAAGCTTACTGCAAACAACTGCTTTGCCTATTGTCCGTTCCGCATTTTGGCAGGGGTAGCGCCAACGATATGCGAGCAATTTCGCAGGGATTCATTCCGTTTGATAGTACGCCACAATCATCCATGTCTGACGGCCGACTGTTCTCATTGATAACGCGGCAGGTGTTCTGATTACGGCCTGACTCTGTAAAACCAAGCGGTGCGTTTCTTAGGCCGGGTAATGGCAGATAGGGCGATGCATTTTTTTTCTTTCTGCATTTTTTCCTTGATTCTGTCACCTCATAGGGAGCCTGCTTGAGGGCGCTGGTTCTCGACGCGCGCAACAGTCTAGTCACGTGTCACTTCATATTTCGCGGGCTTTCTTCATCAAACGGAAAAAAATGAGCGCGCAATTAGCACGTTGTTGAAAGTAGCGCAGTTAGATGCCATTTGAACATGCCTACATACGCCTCATTGACATTTTGACAATTAGGTGAGTACTTGTCGAGTTACAAATATAATTAGTGGTCGAAATTTCCGGAGCCCTCCACTACGGCGTCTCTCATAATAATATTGTGGTTTTGGGACGTGAAACCCCAGCTAATCTTATGATTATTATCATTATTACTATCGCAGCGACAAACTTGGAGCCATTACACTCGGCGAAAGTGAGTGACCAGCGCAGCTGACAGGCGCACTTCCGCTTCACTGGCGTTTTCAAGCAAAATTTCTACGGAATGACCCGTGTAGCTGATGATGGTGCCGTTTCAAAAAACCATTTTCTACGAATGGTCGCGCGCACCAAACAAGTATTAAATTCAAGAATGTATATTTCTTTCCGGGGCAGGGCTGAAATCCCAGGTTGCCCCGGTCCTAAAGCGAGTGCCTTGAACGCTAGGGCACGCGTCCATTCTTGCCCAGTGTGAACTGGGCTGAATGAAGCAAACGAAAGCGTTCTACCGACGATGCACGCACACTAAAAAAAAAATTAATTCAGCTTCACAATAGTGGTGTCAAGCCTGAAGGAAATGTGGATCTGGGTGTCTTACTTCGCTTGTCTGTTTTCCTTTGTTTCTTGATCTCTTTATTTTGTGTTTGTGTTTTCTCTGTTTATTCTATTGATTTCTCTCTGTATATGTTTCCATTTGTCGCTCCTTCTATGTTACTTCCTCTTTCTTTCCTTTCTCTCTTTCTATTTTTCTTTTTCTATGCTTTGCTTTTACTTTCTCCTCCTTTCTCACCTCCTCGCTCTCATATATGTGCTCCTCACCCTCACTGCCATTTACGACCCTCTTGGCACACTATAGTATACAAGGCTGTTACGCTCTTGTAGCGTGCCTGGATATCAAAGTGGTTATCGATGCTCGCCTTCGGATAGTATGTAAGCGGGATCGAATCCCACATTGAGTTATTCCATCCCATGCCGTCAAATCGGTGCACGTGCTCTGGGGTGAAGAAGATGAAGAGTATGAAGACGAAAAGGAGGAAGATAGCGTGTGCCGGTTCATGATGATGACAGTATTCTGTTCACGGAGTACAACGGACGGCTGCCAAAAACAGCTGTGCTGTTTAAGGACGATTAGAAATCAGTACAGAAGCTATGGACACGTCATTGAAATATTTCGTGCTGGCGGACTAAACGTAATCTGCGGGACAACGCCTAAGGTCGATATCAAGAATCTCTTAAACTTGAGGAAAATTCAGACTTAGAGTAAATGAATTCCTAACCCGCGTTTCCGTGAGCGCGTGATGGTGCTTTTTTTGCGGCCGTCCTACGGACTGACGAATGCTGGAAAGAACATGAAAGACGCGATGCCGATTGAGTCCGAAAACAGCGTTCCGGAGCCGGTCGTTACCTATAAAAAATCAAGAAAGAAAGAAGGAAATAAAAGAAGCAAGAATGCAAAAACGAAAAATTGTAAGAAAGAAAAAAAAAGCAGTCATTATGCGCGTTTGGCCAACACCCTCTTGAAAAATATGAAGGCCTTAGTTCTGTTCCCTTTCCCCTCGCGCTACTACGCAGATGGGGCGAACGCATGAGGCGGCGACACGACGCATCCACGCGTCCCGATCGCGCTGGTGCGCGTTCATCGCGCGTCCTGCCGAAACTCATTCCCCGGCGCGTCTGTACATACGTAGTACAACTCTTCGCTGTTCAGTTGGCCGTGTTTTCTTTACTGATGAAAGGAATGTGAAAGCGACGAGCCGAGATCCCGTGCAAATGCTGTGTACCTCGATGCGCGGTAACTACACGGGGGACACAAGGTGCACGTCTTCAAGTTCCCGAGAGACCAAGCTCTGAAGAACGCTTGATTCGTGCTGTGCCACGGAAAACCTCACGGTCACCGAAAATTCCAGGGTAAGTTCTTGTTTTCGTGTTTAGGTGTTAGTTAATTCAAATTATGTATACGTACGTGTGTAAGTGGCTCACGAGCCGCACGTTTGTATGACCAGGTAGCCATCGGTTTGCTGACTGGAGGTAATTTTTTTTTTCTAGGTATGCGAACAATCATTTCATGGGCGAGGACATTATTCGAGTCGCGACGCATACAGATCAAGCAACTGGCCGCGTAATGACGTGCCGCTAGCTCATGTGCGCCTTCGCCCAGACGCTGTACCGTCGAAGTTCCCGAATTGTCCGAGCTACATGTCCAAAAGACCACGAGAAGCGAAGATCCTGACTCCAAGCGCGCGCGCATAGAGAATGCAGCCCCCACAGAAAGCCATCGCTGAATCGAACGAGGCGGTTATCAGAGCACGCGAGGAGGATAAAGTCAGCAGTTTGAGCGAACTTGCCAACCACTTGAGGAGCCAAGGGATGAAGTTCTGATGTAATCGAAAGAAATGAAAGGCTTCTTCTCATTCACATCGTCGACGACGAAGCGCCATGGTTGAATACTCTGTTCGCGTGAAAGGAGACTTGAGCGTGACACTACACGTCATGAAAACAGCCGTAAAAAAGCTAGGCGCAAATCTCTGCGTTCCCGAAATCGCTAACAGTAAAAGGGGTCTGGTGGAACTCCTGGAAGGCATCGAGAAGTGGGACGGTGACCTGATGTGCAACTCAGTCGCGGAAATTTGCGAAGCGGTTTGTTTACTGCTAGATCAGCTTTGCACGTCCCAAGCAGAAGACGACGCCAACTGTGTTCGATTTCTCAAGGAGCAAGTCACCTTGCACCTATCGAAAAAACAGCGCAGGCGCTACTCTGCTAATTTCATGATGTTCTGCTGCATTCTTTTCACTATATCGCCCCATGCGTACGCGTTCATGCGCAGCCATGGAAGCATCACCTTGTCGCATTCTATGACAATCAGATCAGTGTGCTCGTCTTATGGTATGAGTCCTCAACAAGAGCATCAGAGCGAAACATTCCTCAGCTATATGGCGAAACGAATTTCTGACCTGAAAGATGACCAGCGCTTTGTCACAGTTATGGTAGATGAAATACATATAAAACCCTACTTTGACTACAAAGGGGGTAATATTACCGGCGCCGCTCTTAATAGAAATGAAGCTGCTAACTGTGCGCTCGTTTTCATGGTACGCAGCCTGACGTGTAAATTCAAAGAAGTTGCGCACATCGTGCCGGTGCACCGAGTAGAGGCAGAGTTCCTGCAAAAGACGCTTAAAGAAGTGGTTTGCGGGCTGGAAAAGATTGGGTACCGAGTTATGTGCGTTGTCAGCGACAACTCTCAACAGAAAAGCGACGTCCCTCTTTGAATCACCTCCTCTTAACAGAATTGTGTACCAACATCCATCAGACCTGCAAGGCCGCTGTTCTTCATTATAGACCCAGTGCACATTCTAAAATGCATACGAAATAACTGGATAAATCAGAAGAATGACCAAATTTGTTTCTACTTCCCGGAGATCCAAGGAGACACGCCACAATCAGAGCGAATCCAAACAGCGTCATTTGCGACAACAGGGACCTTCACAGCAAGAGTGTGACCAGCTGTTGAAATATGGCTATGGACTGTCGAGAAAAGCCCTCTACCCTTCGAATCTTGAAAGGCAGGACGTAAAGCTTGCTTTACAAATCTTCAATGATTACTTACCAGAGGCGTTACGCGCTCTTGGAGCAAAGCACAACCTGTTCTCTTTTGAGGCCACTGCTACATTATCGATATCGTACTCAAGTGGTGGAAAATGTAAACGTCAAAACTCCATGGAAGGGAGAAAGGCTGAGAGATCAGTTCCAACAACCAGTGCTTCCATTGATAACGATCCAAAAATTGCCTTCTTGCACATGTTTCTGAAGTGGCTGGATGAGTGGAAAAACAAAGGTTTTGACAAGGGTACTCTGACAAAGGAGACTCACGCTGCTCTCGAACACACTACCTATGCTCTCATTGAGCTCGCTAGGTACAGCTTCGAAGAGCTTGGAATGTCGTATGTTCTTTTTGGGAAGATTCAGACCGACTGCCTTGAAGATCGGTTTGGAAAGTATAGGCAGCTGGCAGGTGCTCAATATCACATCTCCATCAGGCACATATACGAAGTCGAAAACAAGCTGCGCCTGCAAAGTACCTTGCCTACAGTTTCCACTGACCAGCACTGGGAATATGTCCGAGGCTTTGCTTCCCAGCAGCAACGTTGTTGTGACCAGCCAGGCTCTTACGAAGATGCAGGACGTCCTCCCAGTCCTCGTCTACGTTGCAGGTTATGCAGTATACGCCTCCCTTAAAAAGTTGAATTGCGCGCAATGCAGGGACTCGTTGACCGTGGACAAGGAGATCACAGTCTCTGCTATAAACGAACATTATGGTCTCGTGAAGCACCTGGACCGAGGAGACTTAGTTTATCCATCAATGTTTGCACTAAACGCAGTTGCTCACAGCTACGTTGTGGTATAGCAGCTCGCTACAAAGCCAGCACTGCCTATGATGCCTGAACAACGCCAGGTCGTCACGAAACTGACGCTACAATTGCTGGCTAGTGAAGAGCAGTCCGACTTCGATACGTGTGAGAATGGCCACACGACTGAACTAGTGCTTAAACACATCCTGCGGTGCAGCACCAACATTCTGCTAAAGAACTTTTGTAGGAAGCTGAACGACAAACTTCTCGACGCTGCCGATAAATAAAAAAAGGAAAGCCACAACTGTCCAGGCCAAATAACTGCGCGTATTGCTTCTAATATAGAGCAAGTACAAAAAGAAACTGAGCTTCGTAAATAAATGTTTTCCCGCTACAGTGTTCTTGCCCTCTAATTTCTTTTACATGCATGCATGATTGTTCTTGCAGAAAAAAAAAAGCCTCCGCGTAGTGCACCTGCGAGACCACCTCTCTTGAACAGCGCTTCTTATTTTTTTTCCAATCCGCCCCATCGTGTGACGTCACGCGGAGAGAGTTAAGGCCTTCATATTTTTCTAGAGGGTGTTGGTTTGGCTTGCCCCCATTTCTCCGATTGGGGAAGGACCCCTCGTGCGTTTTCCCAAGGCGTGGCCAATCCATGCTTGCGACGCACGATCGCACCAACGCAGGCCCTGCACTAATGTGACGCGGCGAAACACGTGCGAAGGTATACCGCTACAAGTAAGTTTTCAGCACAGCATCGGGGATCTGCCCAACAGTTGCACGGGTTGCACTGTCTACATGGCGTCGGCCTACCTGTGACCTTTGATGAATGCCACTCAGCTACACATCTACGGTCGTGCGTAGATTTTAACATTGGTCCGAAACCTAAGGCGGTAAACTAACGAATCAGTGTACGTACATCACAAGAATCAAAGCTCTCGTCACTGTCACTACCGCATGAAGACAATAAATACGCGCACACTTTTCTCACCTCTTGTGATGTGCTCCAGCTTCACTGGTCATCTACCTTCACAGTGTGGAATGGTTGCTCGCTGCTAAACTCGAGAACGCGTGTTCAACTGCCTGCTACGGCGTCCGTATTTCTATAGAACGAATGAGAAAGAGCACACGTTAGTTCAGATTCAGGTGCAGGTTAGACCATCCCATGTGGTCCAAATTATTCAGACGTCGCCCAATACGACGTGGCCCTAAGCAATACCGTCGTTTTGGCGCTTAAAACTCAAGCTATTTTTCTTACCAGGACGGCTCCCTTCTTTCTGACGAAGCTGACTTTCAAAAACACGCTGTGATCAATGCAGCCTTTGCTGCTCTTATCATCGATTTCCTGGCATTCAGTACACGGTGAAACACAATATTCCAATAAACCGGATTGAACTATCATCCCCTATTTTTAGATAATTATTGCATTTTAAATAAAAACAAGAAATTAACGGTTCTAGGCTTTCCTTTGCTTCGTTATGTGTTCATTTCTCACGGCTGTGTCTATCAAAAGCGAACCTTTGTATCGGTCCTCATTCATTTGTTAGTTTCAAGGTGAAAACCTTAATTGTCCCATTGAGTAGCCCCCTTGTTGAATAACAGGGTATAAAAACCCACGCGATGCACGCCACCGATGACGTGATGTTGTGACTCTCCGCGTGATGTCACAATGACGTCATCACATGGCGTCACGTGGGGACGCCACGTGACTGTCGCTTGGTCAAAGGGGGGGGGTGATTCCGAAGGCAGTGCTACATCACGTGAGGTGCAGAAAGCTTCGGGAGGAGCAACAGTGCAATCAGCGGACAACGGCAAGGGAATAATGAACGCGTGTCATACAGCGGCTTGTTAGGTCCTGCAAAAAGTCTCGTGCCAGATAGCAATGCTCAATGCATTACCAAGTGTGCAGCAGGATTTATCCTTGAAGAGTTACAATGAAACATGCTGCCGAAGTTTCATGGAATTTGTCAGTTGTGAGGAGCATTTTTCTGGTTGCAGGTGTGTTACGTACATATGCTTCGACATGGCTGAAACGGTAATCGAGAGATACGTGATGTGGCACGCCGTCAAGACTGGCGCCGGGGGTGTCAAGCGGCTGGAGTACAAGCCGAACGCCATCGACGTCGTTTGTCTGGTGAGGGTTGAGAGAAACTGCAAAGCGGTCGAGATGTTATTTGCTGATTCTACTAGGCTATAGATGGCACATATCCATGTTGGTAGGCAGTGCTGGCTTTATACAAAGAGAGTAAAATGGCGAACACTTACGAAGCTTGTTTGTGTAGGGAAATACGCCGACCAAGACGTTTAGGCAAAAGCGAGAAAGCTTAGTTATGAGCTTAAACGCTGTACTGCAGGGGCGTAGCAAGAAATTTTTTTCGGGGGGTGTTGGGGGTTGAACCATTATTATGTATGTTCGTGCGTGCGTTTGTATTTCTGCGTGTATATATGCAGGAAAAATTGACAATTTCCGGGGGGGGAGTCTGCGCTCCCCCCCCCCCCCCCCTTGGCTACACCCCTGCTGTACTTCGAATCTTGTCACGGAAGAATAACTTCAACTTGTCTCAACGTTGTCTTTTCACTTGAAACCCTGAGCTCGCACTTTTCCTGAGTGGCACGTCGGGCAGTTGGCCCGCTCGTATTTAGTGACTTCAAACAACCGGTCACGCCGAGTTAAACAAAGGCAACAGCCATAGACGACCATTGCGGCAGTTCGCACCCACTGTGGGAATGAATTTCATGCGAAACGGTCAGCCAGTGTCAGCCTAAGCTGGATTTTTCGCTTCGAGCCAAGCGTTACGAGGTGGATTGATTGCATTGTTGCACGCATACCATGGGCTTACCAGGCACGCCGAGTACACTGGCTTGTAAAGGGGAGCTACGTAACGTCGGCACGCACGTTAGAGCAGAGAGGTCAATTTTATCGCGACGAAATGGACAGTAAGGTGCGAGGATGTGCGTATCATAAGTAGCGGTCGTAGGCGCATTCGCGCACACTTCACTTGCGGATTCATAGGTGTACGTATGCAATGTGACGAAGTTATAGGTGTACGTATGTAATATAAAAGCGAATAACCAACAGTGCAACCACATTAGCGTTGTCCTGACATGACGCTTGTATGGGGTCGTTTTCCCATGCAGTTTGAAGCACTTGCAGGGCTCTGTGGTAGAATACTTGACTGCCATTGGGCATGCCTGGGCTCGATTCCGGCTCGAGCTATGTTTTTTTATTCTTTGCTACAATGGGCATATTTCAACTATCGCGAATGCCGCCGACGTCAGCACCGCATTTTGTGCGACACGAGTTTCTTGATGCTGTCGCGTTAAGATGAATAGGGTCTGGGTTGATATAGGCATTCAATAATGCGCCTGAGATGCACACCCACGTGCCAGGGGCCGTAGCCACGCGTGATTGTTGGAAGGGCTTTTCGTGACGCACGCGACAGGGAAATGACGTTATTCTTGTCGTCCCGTGCACTCACGGCCACTTACGGCAATTTTGACATGTGCCAAGGTAAGCGGACGAGCACGAGAGCGCCAATACGTAGGCGGCTAGATAGATGGATGCGTGAATGGGTGGATACATGGATAGATAGAAAGAGTCACAGTGCGATTTGTTCGCTAAGAAATTCTTCGCATTTAATACGTTTCAAAGAGTGGAACTGTTTGTAGGTTGCATACCATACAGGTTCTTGATAGGATATTCTTTCTAGCGCCGTTGCAGTAACTACGCAGGAGCCGCTAGCCATTCACCTGCTGCTTACCTTTTTGTCACTGCAGATCCCGTTGACCGAGTCAACATCTTGTTGCGAGGCTATCGCAAGCATGACGAACATGACCTTGCTCAGCATTTCGAGTATGTACTTCAGCAATATAGTGGTGAGTGTGATCGGCGGCTACGTGGAGCAGGCCACTTCGCTCACTGAACTGGAGTTACTTCACATTGAGGTGAGTGTAAGAAAAAAAAAATCAGCCATCTCTGCTCCTTGAAAGCCATCGAAACATCGAACCTTATGTCGCCCTTCGTCAGGCTATTGATTTTGTATTGCCTACGTCGGGCGGATACTTCCTCGGGAGTGCGAGCCGTCTTGGATAATCTGGAAGAGCGAGCTCCCGAACAACCGACACCATCCTTTGTACTCTACCGCATCCCTCACTGACTAACTTCTCGCAGACAGCCGGGTTCTGATGCGCTTTTCGCCGAGCCTCACCCTGGCCCTTCTCGGCACACCTTTTTGTTTTCCCTTTTTCACCAGGCTTTTAATCTCACCCCTCTCGTCACTGCCTTCTCCCTTTCCGCGAAGCCTCTATCGCGCGGCGCCGCCTGCCCCCTTTCCTACCGAGCCTCAAAATCACCCCATCACAAGGCCACGTGATCTGTGTTACACCGGCGCCAGCGAGGGGCTAAGAACAGCTTCGCTCTTAAAAGTGCTTACCAAACACTCGAGGTTAGCTTTTGGCAAAAAAATCGCAGCATATCCACGGAGTGAATGATGATGAGTGGGCGAAGCTGCGGAGGTTCATCGGTAAACCGTGAATCTTCCGTTCTTCCGTGAATTCTGCCCAGTACATCATCACCGACGTGAGATGGGGCGCGTTTATACTAAAGGTTCGATGAGAGTTATGACGACTTGCAGCTCACTTTAATTTTACATGTACGCTGTGAATTTTCATTGTTTAATCGCGCACAGGAGAAATCGCACGCACGCACTACCTTGGAGGTCAAAATCCAGTGCTATATATAGGGGGGGTCAGAGAACGGTTGTGCAGCGCGAGCGGTCGGTTTTTTCAATCAAGACGCTGCCTGCGTCGGCGCCGCTGCGCCGCGAGCCAAGATAGGGGGGGGGGACCGTAGGAGAGGAGAGGGCGATACATATCGCGTACTCTCGCAGCGCATTGTCTTTAGGGAGCCTTCAGTGTGCACGCCCCCTCCGTTTTTAAGACTGGTTATGGGAGAGGGGAAAGGGAGAGGGAAGTGGAGAGGGAATGGGGGAGAGGGGTAGAGGAGATGGGGGAATGGTAAGGGGGAGTGGAGAGGTGTGTGGAGGGGGGATGCGCATGCGCAGTAAGGGTGGTCACGCGCAGAGACAGATACTGCCGTTTACTGCCGGCTGCCGGGAGATACGCCGGACAACGGAGACGTGACAAGGTTAGACTGAATTTTCATTGTTTAATCACGCACAGGAGAAATCGCACACACGCACTACCTTGGAGGTCAAAATCCAGTGCCTATATATGGGGGTCAGTGAACGGTTGTGTAGCGCGAGCGGTCGGTTTTTTCAATCAAGACGCTGCCGCGACGCTGCCTGCGTCGGCGCCACTCCGCCGCGAGGCAAGATAGGGGGGGGGGGAATCGTAGGAGAGAAGAGGGGGAAGCGTAGGAGAGGAGAGGGCGATACATATCACGTACTGTCGCTGCGCATTGTCTGAAGGGCAAGCTTCAGAAACTGAAGGGCAAGCCGAAAACAAAGCCGCCGGTGGATAAAAGACCGCAGGTTGTGCTGTATATGCACAAAGTTGCCCACAACATAAAGAAGGTGGCCAACAGGTACAAGGTACCTGTTGTTTTTCCGGCCCCACGGAATTTGGCCGGCCTGTGCCCACGCATCGCAGCGCCACAAAAGCTGACCCTTTGTGGGAAAAATCATGCAAGGCCGTATGTACCTTGAGCGGTGTGCGTGGTCTACGAAATTCCACTTACACGCGGCAAAGTATATATCGGCGACACTCGGCGCTGCGTTAATGTCAGGGCAAGGGAGCGATTTTTCATCAAAAATAAGATCAGTGCTCATTTACCTATGCACTGCGACTGCTGCATGTGTGAGACGGATCTTACACATTTCCGCATACACGAAAGGGGCAATAACACTGTAGCACGTGAACTATTGGAGGCCTACTTTATCAATGCAAAACGAGATGTTTGCATCAGTGATAAGTCTGTTACCCTGCGTAGATCAGAAGCGCAATTTTTGAAAGCGTGTATCCATAAACATATGCTTGTACGTACATCGTTCTTCTGCGCAAATGAAGCTACGCAGATGTCTGCAATCTATACAAAAATCTTTCTTCAAGTAAATTCAGTTTGAAGTGACGCTCTTTCCTGTTCTCCTGTGTTTTTTTTTCTTTTCCTTGGGTTGCGTCCTTACCTTTTGAACAGAATAACGAGTGATGGCACAGTGGATGCTTTCCTACTTCACAAAAATTACGATGATTTATGGCGTAAGGGGCACTCGCGAATGTATTTGTATTACCTGCCAATGGATCACGTTAGCATATGTAATATAGCGTGTTAGATTAAAAAATTCGGCGGATCCCACGTACCGTGGGAGTCGATGTTATGCGAAGCATGCGGCGGGTAGGTGACTGCGGCGTAACTTTTTTTACTGAGCGACACCTTACAAAATGACGCTAAAGATTTGTATAAATTTTATACGCACACATATATGTTGAAGAGCCGCATATGTGTTATATATCCAGTTGTTTACGGTTGGGTAACGCTGCCAATGGCAACGTGAGTATTACCAACACCAGAAGCGGTAAGCTGATATGTAGTGCTTATGTGTTCCGTGAACGCACGCTCGTTTCACGAACCCGTGTGCATGTGTGCAAGAAGTTCTTGACAGTTCTTGAACAAGGGAATCATCACCGTGATCAGTGAGCACCAGCAGCTGGTCATGACTTGTTATCGGATCCGGTCGTGATCGCGGAGACGAGGGATTCATGTGTAGTGAAGTATGAGGTATAGTACAGCTGTGGGAAATCGTGGATGCAGCGGTCACTTCGTCGAAAAATTGTCTGTCGATAGAGCCGGCGACATGTCGGAACCTGAAGTCACCCTTCGCGTTGTTGAGGTATAGGCCGTCAAGGCTGGTAGGCCTGGATAGTGCTACGTAGACCAACATCAGTGGATGGTGTTTGTCGGATTCGTAGACTACCTGGGCGTATGTGCCTTACGTAGCCTAGTCTACAAAGCGGCTGTCAATCAATCTGGCATCATCCTCGGTCAGCATGAGGCCATCGCCCAGCCTCGTAAGAAATGAAGAGGACACTGAATAAAATGTTTACCATTACCACCACCATCGTTCCGGTGGGCGAAATGTACTGTACGGTGTGGTTATGTGGATGTCATATGTAACTTTCGTTAATATATTCCTCCGGGTCGAGCAATGCTTTAATATAGCTTGCTGAATCATAGGAATAAAAACAGAATGTTTATGAGACTGCTATAAAAGCGGAGCCAACACTGGAACTACAGACGTTAATCTGATATTACGCCTGTATCGTAGGAGTACGCATCGTAAGAGCATCATGTAGCGTTTATTGCTTTCTTTTAAAATTAGATAGCCAGCACCACAACCACAAGTGACGTTGCACCGATATTACGCCTGTGTAGGCTGTTTTTCCAAACCAGTTTATAGAACTGCCGTGGCTCAGTGGTAGAATACCTGATGGCCACGCAGAATGCTTGTGTTCGATTCCTGCTGCGATCCTAATTTTCGTTCTTTCCATTCTATGAGTCAACGCTGCCGATATTGGTTTTCCTTAACGCGCTAGCATTTAAGTAGTTACCAATGTCTGTTCTCGCCGTTCCTGTGTAGATATGAATTGTCAATCACCTGTGGCGCATACCCGTACACCGCGGCCCGTGGTATACGGGTATGCGCCACACGTGTCTAGTGGAAAGGGTTTGACGACGTAGGCGACAGGATTTTAACGTTATTCATGTCATGGCATTGTAGGGTAAGAGGATTCGTCAAATCCTCTTACCCTCCCATGCTAATTTTGGTCTACACCAAGTTAAGGAGGCGATCATGAGAGGACCCAGACGTAGGCCGCTGGATGGATGGATGGATGGATGGATGGATGGATGGATGGATGGAAACGCTCAAAGTGCCAGAGGTTCGCTAAGAAATGCTTCGCATTTAATAACGACCGGGCGTCACACAATGCGACTTACGTAGATAGTTCGAAGCATGCAACCACCATAAATGGCTCAGCCGTAATTCCTCAGTCATGAGCCACCTTATCAACCAAGTGCCCATGATGCCTTATAGATGTGTAGCGGGTCCCTAGGTTCTCAGAATAACGAAGGATGGCGTAGTGGGTGCTTCCATACTTCATAAAAATGTTGATTTATGGCGCAGTGGTTACCATGCAAGTGTACTTGTAGTAGGTGCGCTAGGACAGCTTGCAAAAACCTCTAGAAAGGCTGCTCTACCAGCTTTCGCTGTGCCTGTGATGCGCAGGCCTGGCGTCCTTTTATTTATTATTATTATTATTATTATTATTCTTGTTTCCAAGTGATATACTGGTATCGATGTTACTGGCCGTTGCAATGTACGAATTTCTCTTTATTTGCGTCACTCCCTTTGTACATTGTATTAGCTACTAAACTTTTCTGCTCTGTTACAATGCGTGTTTACCTGGATGTGCTGACATGCATTGATATTCCATAGCGCACAGAATGCATTCCCGCGAGGATTGTAAGGTATGTTTACTATAATGAACAAATATCTGCGAGATTCCCGACCAATTAATTAGGCCTAGAAAGAAACACCAGAAATGCTGTTCATGGTTTCAGTATTTTCATGATCTGCGTGGGACTGTTTGAGCTCGCAGGTGGTGCATCAGTTCTGTTCGGTCTGCAGACACGACACTTACCATCTTCCTAGAGATGGAAAATTCGTAGACGGGGGCTGTGCTGAAGCCGATGTTTCGACAAGCGGAACTGACTAAAAGACTTCAAGCAAGGGCCCATTTCTAATATTTCTTCCGGGTTTCTCAAATAGTTCGTGACGCTCCCCTTTAGTATTTTTCTTTCGGAATACCTTGTCTCATGGAGCTAGCAGGATGGCCGCTGCAGTATATTACTTAAAATAGGACATGCATAGCATGTGGCAACATGCAGCGACTTGTCACTCAGCATTTTCTTTACGTTTCCATTTTCGCGTGTTTGTTTTTAACGAACGCATTACCCTGCATCTCGTCGGGGAAACTTGTTTAATATAGGGAAGGCATTTAATACTACTGCATATACATATGTATACTGCCTTTACCTGGACTAGAATGCTCTGTAAACTACGGTTCATGCAGGCTGATGACACAAACGCTGGCCTCTTCCTGGACCACTTGGCTCGCAACCGGAGTGTGAAGTCTTTGATTGCGCACGAACTCTTCCTGCTCGCGCGGGAAGGCAGGGCTCTCGCAGATGTCGTCCTAAACCACGCGACCCTGGAGCAACTTCATGTAAGGCACATTGTTCCCATCTGTTGATACACTGAAGCTGGTGCTCGGCGGAGATTTCGCAAGAACATTTCTAGAACGGACACCCATAACTATTCCAGACTTTTTAGATGCGAAGTATCTTATGGTGGAGTTCAAACCGGTAGTGCTGGTGGTGGTGTGCGGCGTAACCACCCTAACTGCGCATGCACGAACCCTCTCTACACACCTCCTCTCCCACTTTCTCATTTCCCCTCTCTCACTTCTCCTCTCCCATTCCCTCTCCACTCCCCTCTCTCACTTCCCCTTCTCCTATCTCATCCCCCTCTCCCTTCACGTGTCCCCCTTTCTCCCTCTCCACTTCCCCTCTGAAACGCGGGCTCGACATGGCGAAACGCTGCTTCGCATCGCCTCATGGTCCCCTTTAGCGGAGATGGTGCGCTTATTTTAGAATCATCCATTCTAGAATAGAAATAATTTTGCATATCTATGCGGGTATCTCTGGCATTGCGTACGAGAGCTGCATGCATGGCGGGGCAGAGAAGATGGTTAAAAAATTCTAGCGTACATCCAGCAGGGACGTAATGGGTAGCACGCGGATTTGCATTTAAGCGTAATTATTCTGCCTTCATACTGCTTCATCACTAGAAATACATCATTTAAGACGAAATATTGCAATATAGATAAGAAAATTTGGCATGATTATGGAAGGGTGGAACTACAATTCTCATCTTCATACGTTTATTATTGTACCATCGCTCTGAAATTTAGCACGGCAAATGTGGAAGCACGAACGTTACCCCTCGACTAGCTCCTGCATTTAGCAGTGTTACAGGTATGAGTCCTAGGTGTGTTTTATTAGAACTACCCTACTTGTTTCATTAGTAATGCTTGTACCTTGGGCTACGCAAATAAGCAAAAACGCGCAGATTATTGGTATATTTATCTACTTCAAATACCTTGCGACGTAAGTGCAATATGCATTCTCTTACGAAGGAAGATGACGCGAACAGTGGGGTATCTAATTTACGTCGCATCTCTTATTTCTCGTCAGGGTACCCCACCTAACTCAAGCCAGAGCATAAAAACATATATGCCAGCACACTTTATGACGGTGCAACCAAATGTGTGTTGCTGACTATTGCATGGAGCACGTCACACTATATTAAGTGCGGAGCACCTTAGGAGTTCAAAAGGACAGACTGATCGGCTAGTTGGTAGCGCATAATTCTGAACAGCAGCGGAACGCTGTGTCTCGTCTTGATCTGTCACCGTCCGTGTGCTTCTTTCCGGTGCTGTTCAGAATTACACCTTAAGAGCTCAGGCTGTCGTATGCTGTCATCTGCTGTCATGCCATGTCGTCGCTTAGCTTCACGCCGGCAAAATACCATGTATAGCACAGCCATGTATAATATAGAAAGGGGGCGGGAAAGAGAAGGGAAAAAGAGAAGAGGGTAAAACGCAGTATGTGGCGTCACGCAGGCAAAACCGCGTATAGTTTAGCCATATATAGCAAAGCCAAGTATAGATAGCATAGCAAGGGGGTGGAAAAGCGAATTTAAGGAGAGGAGGGTGAAGTGTAAAGAACAGTGCTCATAACCACATACGACATCGCGCAGGTAAAACAATATACAGCATAGCCATAAATCTGGTATAGCACAGCGAGAGGGTGGGAAAGGGAAGTAAGTGATTGTGAGGAGGAGGGGAGAGGGTAAAGCATCGCATAGTCATGTGTGGTGGCACGCAGGCAAACCTATGTGTAGGATAGCCACGCACAGAACTGAGGGTAAGGAGGATGATGAGATTGGGTGTGAGGATGAGGAGGGACAGTAGGAACAGAGGGCAGATCATTACACAACCGTGTATACAATAGCATAGCCATGTGTAGTATAGCTTGCACTAGTCGCGCAATACTGGAACCATCAGCGGAGCTAGTGTTCGACTTAGCTAAGTTTTGTTAGTAATGCCAAGCTTTTGCTAAAAATGCTAAATTTTTGCCAGTAAAACTAAGTATTGCTAGACTTGGCTAGCATGTCACGTGACTACCTGTTACGTGTTGTGATTTCAGTCACGTGTCTATCCGTTACGAAGGTTTTGGCCGCAACATGTCAGGTGACTAGCTATTACGTGATGAGTGCGCAATTATAGTCGTGTGATTAAATACGTCACCTTTAGTCACGCGAGCAGCTACGTGATGTTACATGATTCTAGTGACGTGACGAGTTACGGGATGTGGCGTGATTTTAGTAACCTCACTGTTACGTGATTTTCAGTCACGTGACTATTTGTTCGTGGTTTCAGTCACGTGACTAGTTATTACGTGATTTTTGTCATGTGACTGGTCATTACGTGATGCACGTGATTTTTCGTCACGTGACTGGATGTACCGTGATGGTGCGCGATTTTAGTCCCGTGACTAGTTGTTGCGTGATGTTACGTGACTTTTAGTCACGGAACAGACTCGCTCATGATAGTTTTTTGCTGCTTACGCCGGACAAATCGGCGTACGCGTTGTGGGAGCGAAGCAGAAGGTGAAGAGTACGAAAGAGCGCGTACCGCTTCATGATGATAATATACCTGTTCCACTACCCGGCGCTACGAAAAGCTTAAAGAGCTCCGCTTTTAATAGTAGGGCACGCATGTCCCACTGACTCCTGGAACATTTGTCATGTGACAAATACTACCCGGTATTTGTGATGAAACAGCCGAAACAAGTGGCGCAAAGGAGCACTTCGCAAGGTGTTCAGATGAACGTTGTGTACACCTCATTTTACAGCGAAAGCTGTTATGAGATCATTTCACCGGCCGTTTTTGGCGCCGTAGTTGTCCGCCGCCGCCGGTGTCCGTAACCAGTATCGCTCGAAATAAGAAAAGAATTCCAGGATGGAACGAGGTTCGAACCTGGGCCCTCTGCGTGGGAGCCCATTATTCAACCTCTGAGCCATGCCGGTGCTTGAAACTGCTTTGCGAAAAGGTCCTATACAGGCTTCATGTCGGGAAGGAACCACATTAGCTATGCAATATAGCGTGTTAGAAGAGTAAAAATAAGCACCGAGCGTCGCACAACGCCAATTCTGTAACCAGGCGTCACACAATGCGAATTGCGCAACGAGTAGGTTGTTGAATGCTTCCAACCCATTACAAAGGACTCTGCCATAATTCTTCATCGTCATCAGGCACAGCATCAACAAAGTGCGCATAATGCCTTACATGCGTATAGCAGGTACCAACGCTCTCCGTAGAATGACGAAAAATGGCACAGTGCCTGCTGCCCTACTTCTCAAAAATTACAATGATTTATAGCGTAGGGGTTCCTCGCAAGTGCACTTGTATTGGTTGCCAAGGAAGCCCTAAGCGCATGATCCACTTCCTCGGGGTCTCAGTAAAATTACACTGATTTATAGCGTAGTGGGTTCCTCGCAAGTGAACTTGTATTGGTTGCCAAGGAAGCCCATAAGCGCATGATCCATTTCCTTGGGGTCTCAGTAAAGTTCTTCCCCCCCCCCCGTCTCTCTCCCACGTCAACGTATGTTATACAGCATGACGGGAGAGGTAAATAGCGACCGGGCGTCACCCAATGCAAATTACATAACTGGTGGGCCGTTTAAAGATTCCAACCATTACAAAGGGCTGAGCCTTAATTCTTCATCGTCATCAGTCGTCGCGTCAACAAAGTGCACTAATGCCTTACAGACGTGTAGCTGGTGCCTCGCTTTCCGCAGCATGACGATAATGGCTTAGTAGGTACTTCCCAACTTCAGAAAAATTGTGATTTATGGCGTAGTGGGTACCTTTCCAGTGTACTTGTATTGTAGCCCCAAGAGAGCTTAACGGGCTCTAGAAACGCCGCTCTTCCAGCTTTCGCTGTGACTGTGCTGCGGTTTCAGCGCAGGCCCGGCGTTTTTTGTACTATGGCCAATTGTGTGCAAAACAAACCTGTCAAATATAAACTTTTACAGCGAAAGCTGTTATGAGATCATTTCAGCGGCCGTTTTTGGCGCCGTAGTTGTCCGCCGCCGCCGCCGGTGTCCGTAACCACTATCGCTCGAAATAAGAAAAAAATTCCAGAATGGAACGAGGTTCGAACCTGGGCCCTCTGCGTGGAAGCCCAGTATTCAACCCCTGAGCCATGCCGGTGCTTGAAACTGCTTTGCAAAAAGACCCTATACAAGCTTCATGTCGGGAAGGAACCACGATAACATATGTAACATAGCTTGGTAGAAGAGTAAAATAAGCACCAAGCGTCGCACAACGCGAATTCTGTAACCAGGCGTCACACAATGCGAATTGCGCAACGAGTAGGTTGTTGAATGCTTCCACCCATTACAAAGGGATCTGCCATAATTCGTCGTCATCAGGCACAGCATCACAAAGTGCGCATAATGCCTTACATGCGTTTAGCAGGTACCACGGCTCTCCGTAGAATGACGAAAAATGGCACAGTGACTGCTGCCCTACTTCTACAAAATTACAATGATTTATAGCGTAGTGGGTTCCTCGCAAGTGCACTTGTATTGGTTGCCAAGGAAGCCCATAAGCGCATGATCCATTTCCTCGGGGTCTCAGTAAAGTTCTTCACCCCCCCCCCCCCGTCTCTCTCCCACGTCAACGTATGTTATGCAGCAGACGGGGAGGGAAATAGCGACTGGGCGTCACCCAATGCAAATTACATAACTGTGGGCCGTTTAAAGCTTCCAACCCATTACAAAGAGCTGAGCCATAATTCTTCATCGTCATTAGTCGTCGCGTCAATAAAGTTTACATAATGCCTTACAGACGTGTAGCTGGTGCCTCGCTTCTCTGCATAATGACAAATAATGGCTTAGTAGGTGCTTCCCAACTTCACAAAATTGTGATTTCTGGCGTGGGTACCTTTCTAGTGTACTTGTATTGTAGCCCCAAGAGAGCTTACAACGGGCTCTAGAAACGCCGCTCTTCCAGCTTCGCTGTGACTGTGCTGCGGTTTTCAGCGCAGGCCTGGCGTTTTTTTTTTTACAGCGGAACAGCACCTGCACATTTGCCTTGCAAGCCTTCACATGGTTGTGGTCTGTTCCTGTAAAGCTTGCCCCACCGCATACACAATTTTTGTCGATTTTGTTGTCCCTTTTCCACTGTCGAAATGGTCGAGTACTGATGTTGTCCCTGGATACGTGCCCACTTTTCAAAAGGTATATGATATCAAGAAAATGATTCCCACGCACCGTTATCCCATAACGCTTAGCGAATGGCGTGGTCATTTCGCACACTGTTTCGATGCATTTATCAGTCAAGTTACTCCAGATGTTTACAAAAGCACATAATAACTGGGAGCTGAAATTGCCTCTCTAGAAAACAAAAAAAGAACGTTACCGGTATTTTGAATGACAGGTATTTTTACCTGAACGACAGGAAAATTCGAAAGCATCCGTGAAATATGGGACGAATTTCAGCGGCATCATGGCACTACTGCCACCTTGCGAAACCTCGGTAAACCAATCGTTTTAGAGCATTCATGACTTAGGTAAGATAGCAGCCACTTAGCATTGAGCTAACTGCGACAAGTGATTTGGGGGACAAAATTTCTGCAGAAGAAAAAAGTGGGACTTATGTGTCCCGATGACGCACAGAGGGATAAAATATGAATTCTGAAAGAAAATGAGCGCTCTTGCCATTAGCGGGCATGCCATTCGTTGCCGGCAGCCGTGATAAGAAGCAAGCTTTATTTGAAAACGAACATCACGTCTTTTTTAAGTACACACCAAAATATGAAACAAAACGATGTGTTACTGTGTTTGCTAGCCGTTTTACGCTTAGGCCGCCATGTTTCGGCGTGGCGCAGTGGTAGAGTTCTTTGTCGTTGATTGGAAGGCGGGACGTTCAAACCCTGGTGGCAGAGGTTTCTTTTTGATTTTTCGTACGGTTCTTAATATTATTTTTTAAATAATGCTTTCTATATCGCTTTCTCTGCTCAGTTATGTATGAACAGTAGGTGCGCATCACTGTTTTGCTGCTCTAGAGCCGTATTGCGCTCCAGCAACAAGCGCATCCCAATACAGCGCCGCTCTAGCGTCCCAGTATCCAGCGCAATAGCAGGCACAAAATTGGGCAATGAATTGGATGCTGGTACCTAGTGGCGCCTGGGTTTAGGAATAGTGTAGACTGATGCATTTCTATAACCGAACGATTTCAAAGACAGTATTCAAACTTTTGTGTCTGTCCCACCTCCCTCCCATGCGCGCAGAAACACTCATCGTGTGCTATTTTACTTCCATGCTGCAGGTGAAGGGATCTCTGCACCATAGCCCGTCTGCCCTCTTGGCAGCGGCAGCTCACAGCCAGTCGTTACGGTCGCTTACAGTGGAGGAATCCTTTATTGACGCCGCGGACATCGAAACCCTGGCCTCCGCGCTGACGATACCCAGTCAGCCTCCCGATTGCGACGAAGAAGAGATGCGACCTCCACCAATGAGCCGACTTCGAAAACTCTCCTTTAGGACTTGTGGGCCCTTTGACTCGGAACTGGAGGCAGCGTATGCGAAGCTCATTGGAGGCAAGCACATAACTTCCGTCGCTGTCGCGCTTTCACAGGACTGCGATTTTCCTACTCGATAACATTATCGAGCTGTAGTTACGGTCAACGGTACGGCCAGCTAAATGTTACAGGAAAAATGAACTTTTGATTGGAGGAACTTGTCCACTGCGAAGGCAAGTATTACTGGAAACTCAAATCCAGCGGCACGCAGAGTCGTCGAAGTGTAATGTACGTCCGGAACGCATCAACTCTGCTTAGATTACGGCGTACCCGCTGGTACTCCAGAAGTTATAGAATGTACGCCGCTAATTGCGTCCTTGATGCATTCCTTTAAGATATGGTGACAGCATTTGAGATGTTTATCGTACGTGGAGAGGCATTTTGAGCTGATGGTGAAAAATGGTCACCGAAAACAGAGAACGGTGCGCGTATAAGTGTGGAGTAAGAACACTTTGAACAGGCCTTACCTCGGTTCATTCCTGCGACGTTGACGTGCACATCTCCTGCCAAAATATTTCATGCCGGAGTAAAAAAAGTTTAGTGATGTCATTTACATCAGGCAATGAGGTAGCAACAAAACACAGGATGAGGCTTCGGAACAATATTCGCTAACCATAAAAAAACATGGTTGATCCCTCCGTCATAGGAATCGGAATAACACGAATGTAAAGCGTGCCCTTACAGAAGTAACTGAATGTTTACGGTACATTGATATAAGGGAGTTTGCACAACGTATATTGATGCCTGGCAGCTGTAGCACCGTTTAACGTGGATGTACCCACTTTGATAATTGGTGGTACATCTCCATCCCGACGACTAACGTCCATGTTAAATGATTACACAAAACCTTGGGGTAGCTGTAGTGGTTAACGGTGAAAGCGTAATCAGAGAACGAGGTGCGATAGCCAGAGCGTCGCATATTGGACGCACAACTTGGTCGCCATCCCGCGGCATCTTAAAATGTGACTGAACACCACGGCCGGACTAGAGGGAAACGCAAAGCGCGTCGTGCCGCCCCGGTAGCCCGGCCGCGATTCATCTCGGGGTGAGCGCGTGAGCGGGGAACGCGGTGTTACAGCCAGGTGAGGCAGGTGCGCGTCGCAGAGCTATTTTCGATTTGGATTAGCGTGATGCTATAAGCGAGGCCGACGCTTTTACGACGCTTGGGCCAATGTCGCCACCTCGCGGTGTGTTACGGCATTGACACTTCTATTGAAAACGCGCCGAATGGGACGGACGTGTAACGCGTTGCAGGTGCTAATCGCGGAGGCCATACTAATGACGAATTTCTTTAACTTACCGCTCCTACAGGGCAACACCACCCCGCCGACCGGGATAGTGGTAGATATAAAACGCGCGTTTGTAAAGCCTCTAGAGTCTGTGACCGTGGCGCAGTCGATAGCGTGCCCGGCATCTGTTGTTGCAGACCGAGGGGTCGTAGGTTCGATGCCCGGTGACGAAACCTTTTTTTCTTTGACATCTGATCGTGTACCTTTTTTCGATGTCATTTCCGTGACGGAAATACGTCATTGAAGTCTTGGTGAATCCCGGCATAAAGCACTTTCGTGGTAAAAATCAATAGAGGCGCTCTTTCGTGAGTCCAACGTTCTACCCGTCTATCCTTTATTTCTTTATTCTTTATTCAAAGGTTACCCCGCATTGCCCAAAGGCGTTACAGCAGGGGGTTACAGAAACGACATAAACAATTCTTCGTTCTTACAGCACACTTGCATGGCAGACAATCCATTCCACTCTTTAACAGTTCTAACAAAAAATGAATTCGCGAACAGGTTCGTTCTGGTGCGTAATTCTCTTTTTAAAAACATGGTCAGTTCTAGATGAACGGTAATGATGTCCCTTAAAATATTTTTCTTTATTAATTGAATTAAAGTATTATCCCGGAGCTGTGCGGCCCTGTATTCAAATCATTAGCGAGAGTCCGCCTTATTAGCTTCCTGCAATATCGGGGTATATATGACCGTAGGTATGGCACCACCATTTGGGAGCGATTGTGTGAAAAATTTCATAAATACACTAACGAACGCCTACGGACAGTGCTGCGACAATGTGCTGTCACGCCGGAGACATTAACTTCGCGCATACCTTCATTCGAAAAAATCACAGCATATCCACGGGGTGAACGATAATGAGTGGTGCGAAGCTCCGGAGGCAATCATCGGTAAACCGTGAAACTCTTCCGCGAAATTCGCCCAGTACATCATATAGAGTGTGAAACACCGTGTATATATTAAACATCACTTTTATTGTACTGTTCGTTTACGTGGTCCCTTCATTATCACCGCTTTGTGGTCGGTGAAATGCAGAGAAACTGTCCGCTCCCAAGCGAAAGAGAAAGCGCGCCAAGAGCGACCGCGTTTGCCGCTCGCCCTGTGAGACTTAACGGCAAGGCTAGAGGGAAGACACGACGAGCGTAGCGTTCCTCTTTGCGTTCCACGACGCAAGCTCGGTAGCATGCCCAACGAAAGCCAACGGAACGCGATCGTGCAAGTGCTCCGGCTGCACATCGCCTCATGGTCCCATTTAGCGTCCCAAAACCAAACACCTTGCTCAAGGTGTGCTTTGCGTTTTTCGTAGAACTAATTTCTTTATCATGTACATTAAGACGAAAAGTTGAAAGCTCACTAGAGTGTATCGCCCGCAAAGTATGTCTTTTAGTGGGATTTAACTCTCATACGGTAGGGTTCTCGCGCCGTTGCCGATCCACCTCGCCCGTTGCCGATCGGGCGAGGTGGCTACATACTACTACAGAGGAGGGAACGACCCACACCCTAAGGAGCTTCGCCCCTAAAAACGCAGTTTGAGAGCACTGATTGCTCATGACGTCTAGTTGCCTCCACTGTGCATATAAACTTAAAGTGTTTCCACGCCACGTACTGCTTTGGTCGCAGTAATGCTGCCTTCAGCGCCGTGGAAACGCAGAGACGTTAAATGGGAACATCCAAAAATAATGAGAACGTCGCAACATAGAAGCATCCATTTCAGCAAGCTTATCGCCAATGTGTCAAATTGTTTAACGAAGCATATGCGTGACATAGCTTGCAGAGCAGAATCCTTTGATAGTAGCCTTCAAACTGGGTGGTATAGAATAATCCAAAACTGGTGAGGGGCGAAGCATGTAAAGAAGGGTGTTTCAGCTGAAACCAGGGAAGTGGCGAAGCATGCAGTGTGCGCCAGCGTTTCCCACAGCAGAATCGCTGCTAATGGGCAATGAGAGACACAAGGAGACAGAAGGGCCTGACCGAGATAATTGGCCACATTCCTTTGAGAGATTTCTTTGATCAGGCACAAGTGGTGCCAAGCCTGAAACCTGGCATGTAGAGAAGGGTTTTTTAGCTCCACTAACGTAGTCGGAAAACTGCGTCGGCATGCAGCTTACCATAAGGTGCTTCCTGTTCTTATTATTATTCTACGCCATGTAGGGAAGGCTGTTTCAGCTCCACTAACGTCGTCAGCTATTTGCTAGGCTAACTGTTGCCTTCATTTTTAGTGAACGGGTGGCGAGTAAAGCACCATAACTTTTCAGAGATGTTCCAAGAGGTGGCGTTTCAAATAGATGAGTTTGACCGAAAGTCGAGCTAGTTGGTACATATTCATCTTGAGAAGCTTTTAGCGCAAACTAAGACAGAGACACAGAGGGAGGGAACAACCCCAGCGCTACTATCAACTGAAGGCTTTATTAGGCTAGACGAATAGATATATACCCGGACTACGTCACTCGCGGCACATGCGCACAGTCAACGGTGCAAACCAAGGCACTGTCTCTCCGTATCTATTGTTAACCCCTTTTCTTTAGGAGCGAAACTTTGTTAGAAATCGTTAATGACGGGTGACTGATGCAAGATGATACCGTAATGTTGATGTGATAAGCCTCTGCCAGTTCTCGCGTGGTGCGATCACGGTGCTTAATAAGGTGACCGTGTCAGAGAAGCGTGCTTCGCATCCACACGTCGCAGAATGCATTGCTAAGTGTGTGAGCGGCTTTCCTTTTAACGATGAGAGGTGCTCCCTTAAACGTATGTTACGGCAGCGACCCGTCTGCCCCACATACGTCCGTGCACAACTTAATGGAACGCAGTATACAAGGTTTGAGGCACAGGTAACAAAACTTTGTGCCTGACGTTGCAAGTACGAGAGGCCCCCTTGTATCCAGCATCCAGCTTATTTGCCATAGAGATACGCGTTTGTGTCTCTGGTTTTAGATAAGAAGCTTGAGCGCCGTGGTAAATTTCGTC
>NW_023614461.1:0-60001 GCF_013339695.2 Rhipicephalus sanguineus
CGGTGCTCATCGCTCACCGTTCGCTCCTGCATGGCACACATTGAAGAACAAGAATTTCAAGCTCTCAATTTAAGTGATGCAAACCTGCATCTTCGCACAGATAATAGCATTTGAGGAGAGGATCCTGACGGACCACAACAGCAAGTGCAGACGGTGCAATAACATGAAGAATGGACAAAACGGAAATGCAGGTTTCGTTAACAGCACGACATACGGTGCAACTAGTGTACTCCTCTCATTTACAGCCCTTCTATGAATGTGACACACAAAAATTTCAATGCTGTCCTATGTATTACAAGTAGAGCTGTGCGAATAGCAAAATTTTGGGTGCGAAGCGAATTCGAATAATAAAGATTGAGTGCGAATCGAATCGAATAATTTTCGAATATTTCTCAAACATTTTTCGAATAATTCGAAGTGAAATTACAGAAAAAGTTGCAGAGGATCCCTAAGTATGTTCTTGTGAGATAGCAACATGAAAGTCTTTTCGCTAGGTTGATAAAGCGCTGGTGGGGTCATATTTCATAGTTGTCTTTCTTATCAAGAATGAGGCAATGTAGAGGCCAAATTGTATTTATGTACATGATTTGGTGCAACCAAAGTGTTGCCAACAACACTTTACACGTGATAGGCAGAGATGCCATTTCCTCAGCCTCTCCTTCTCTTTCGACTTCTGTGGAATGCCAACTGATGTGGCAGACAAGGTGTGCTCCCTTCAAGTCCGGAGTTCCAAATCTGCCTCGTAGACGTCGATATATAAGAACATCTGAAATTTTGGATGCTAAAAAGCTTCGGCATCCGATTTTTCGGACTTCCTGCCCAAATTTCAGGTCCAAAACTGCATTAATTGAGCCCCCAACTCTGCCACATCTTTCATCTCCATATTGGAACCAGCGTTTTCTTGAGTTAATACATTTGCGACCGTAACGGACCCTGAAAGGCAGCTTTGCCGCAATACGGGGGTGTGAGGAGGTGAAGCATATTGAAAATCTAGGGACCACTTCCAATCGAACGTTGACTGTCTCTTGCCTAAGTTCGACCGCAACGGAGCTTGAAAGGCAGCTTTGCCGCAATACGGGGGTGTGATGAGGTGAAGCGTATTGAAACTCTAGGGACCACTTCCAACCGGACTTTTGTCTCTTGGCTAAGTTCGACCGTAACGGAGCTTAAAAGGCAGCTTCGCCGCAATACGAGAGTGTAATGAGGTGAAGCATATTAAAAATCTGAAGGGGTCACTTTCAACCAGACGTTGACTGCATTTGTCTTTGGGAAGTTCGAATAGTTCGAATAGTAAAATTTCAGTGCGAATCGAATCGAATAGCAAACACTATTCGAAAAATATTCGAAATTTCGAATATTCGCACACCCCTAATTACAAGTTTTCCCAGGAAGATTTAATTAGGTAATGTCACGAAACAAAGGTGACAATTCAGTGGCAGTTATTACTGAATACTGCCCCGATTACATGCCATACTGTCTCTAAAACAAGCTAGCAGCAGTGGTCCCGAGGATATGACGCATGCTGACGATGCCTTGAACCAGCGAGCTTCAGCAAAGAGTGCGTATCAACACCATGCCTAGCGCCAATTCAATGGGATGCCGCCTTGCCACCTCCTGAATAATTGCTTTGTGCTCAGGACAGTCGTATGCAATATTAACGGGAGCACTATCACGCCAATTTTGTTTTCCGCTTTTTCCCCAAGTTGCTTGTTTGTTGCATGCCCCACAAGAGGCAAGCTTATGTCTACTAACTGAAAGCCCAAAACTGGGCTCGCATCTCCAAGCAGAATAATGCAACCACTGGCAGCCGGCTGAACAGCTTCCTTCAGTTGTCCACCCCGCTTCTGCTGCCCTCTTTGTCCGACTAGTGGCTTCATCGGAACCATTCCAAAGCAGCTTGTCCTTCCTATCACTCTAACTCAAACTCCTGCCTAGCTGTCTGTCTGCAATTCTCTGTGCATGCAAGCTCCTGGAGCTTGAGAACGAATAGTTTACACACTGTGAAAGATTGCCCTTTTTGCACAAGCGGAATGTGTCTGAAAGCATCGAGCAGCTAAAGGCAGCACAGCTGATACCACTGAGGGACGCTGAATCTGTGTGACAAGGAATACTGTGATGATACCACTGCAACTATACAGTAGCTCATTGAAATTGACCAGACTGCAGATACGCGCATCACGCTTAGTCCACCTTTCTTCCTCGCCAATTATCGCACTCCAAAGTTGGAGTTAGAGCCTCACACACAATACAGTAAACTTCACTTTTGCAATAACAATAAAGCCACTCTTACAAGATATTTTGGTATGACAGAAAAAAAAGAAATAGATGGATGGCACTAGTGCTTTGACGTTTGCACACAAGCTTATACAGTAGAACCCCGCTGATACGTTTTTGAAGGGACCGTAGGAAATAAACGTAAGAGATGGGAAACGTAAGAGCCGAAAAACAGGAAAAACGGCAAAATATTTAGTGGTACAGAATTTTATTTCAATCCTTACGAGCAGCACGAAAATTGGCGCGCTCAGCCACGATCTAGTCGATGGATAGAAACGCGGAGCTTAGGACGGCCTTATCCACAGAAATGTAATCAACGTATGTGATTTTTTTAACACCAACAGCTGTAGGCATGAAAGAACTAAGCACACGCAATCACGACCGGCGCGGCGAGTCCGACCGCGAACCGCACGCACGACCATGCGAGCTCCAACCAGCTCGAACTCCTCCCGTTCTCCGACAAATAACGATGATGATGAGTCTACGCCAACGCGATGGCAGAAGTGAATGCCAATCTCGAAGGCCTTGCTTTCGCAAGCAATTACGTCATACACGCCATGTTTGTGCAATGCAAATCTCAGAGGCTATGCTTTTGTCAATAGTAAATGCCAATCTCGAAGGCCTTGCTTTCGCGAGCAGTTACGTCATAGACACCATCTTTGCCATTTGAATCTCGAAGGCCATGCTTTTGCTTGCATCAATTGAAAGATTCTGTTGCTTGCGCCTCTCATGCGGCTAATATTACGGTCAAACAAGGCCAAGCTGCGTGAAAATGCACCATGGCCGCTCTCTTCGGTAGTCACTCGGTCGGCTCCGGGCGCACTTCGCGACGTATCATACGGGAAAGGTCCGACAGTTACGACGTAACAGCGGGGTTCCCAATACATTGTATCCTATGGGAGCTATGCCGGGACCGGCGGAAAACGACGTAACAGCCGGGAAAACGCAGCAGTGAGGAACGTAACAGCGGGGTTCTACTGTAGTGACAAGTTTTGACAAATTCCATTATGTTCTAGCTAAGGCGGTACCATACTCTGAAGAAACCAGTCTCAGCATAGCAAGCATTTGATGCTTCTAGTGCTACATTGTAACACCGGGGTCTTAACAAAAAGTTAAAAAAAAAAAATGCATGGATTTTTTCTTCTCCATGAGAAATTGAACTTTTGTAGCCAAATCAATAAAAATACAGGCGAGTTCAAACAATACAGTATCAAAAATGCACACGTTACTCTTTAATGTCTCTTCATATTTAATTTACAATAGGAGCAAACATGTCGGAGCACTTTCCGGTCCGACCAGACAGAAGTTGGGTCTGGGCAGAAGGATATATGCACCCTGCTTATGTTTGGCAGTCCATGGAGGGACACCCCATTAGTACAGGCATGTCCCTTGTAAGTAGATCAGCCATATATTGCTCGAAACAGTTTCAAACCAAGCAATTGAGGATTCTAGTGTTGCATATACATCAACTTCTATTCAATCAAAATTGCATAGATGAGGCGGCTTTCCAATTTGACTGTTCAAGTGTGTTTTGATTTCATCTCAATGCCTTTCAGGCACATTATTCTGAAGTTGTGGACGTTTAAAACCAATCGGTAAACTATACCTGGGAAGAATTTCAAACAGTCATGTTTAACCCAGTGTTTCTCAAGGAGCAGTCAAGAAAACTACCCACGCACTTGGCAAACTTAATCCAAAGTGTTTGTTAGATAAACACAACATTTGGCTCTTTCAATGCAAAAGCAGAATTTCGAACAAAAGAACACGAGCAGAAACGACGTTTTTTAAAAAGGGAAAGTATGCACCTGTGGCTTCGTGTCGAAGATCTCGCCCTCGTCCTTGCGACTTCGCCTCTTGACCGACTTTGGTCGGTTGAAGAAGCGGTCGTCGAGGTTTTCGGGCAGCTTGACTGACGAGATGTCAATCTTGGTGCTGGTGGCGATCACGTAGATCTGGTTGATGCGCCTCAGAGGGCAGCCGTTGATGCCGTAGGGACCGGTCACCATGAGCAGGCCCGTCTTGAGCTGCTTCAGGAAAACTACCCTCTGCAGAGAGAAAACATGACCCCAAGGGTGTCACAAGAGGACGATTCCAGTCACACAGGATGTACAGTCGACTCCCGATAATTCGAAGTCGCTTAATTGGAATTTTCGGTTAATTAGAAGTCAAGAAGTGGTCCCGTCAGTTTTGCATGCAACCCTATAGAAAAAAATGCTCGATAATTCGAAATTGAAAGCCCATAATATCGGTTAATTAGAAGTTATTTTTCAATTTAGAGCCTCGAGGCAACCGTTATTTTCAATAAAATGCGCAATTTTTCAAGCGCCAGAACAGCTACTGCACTGTTGTCACCATCGTAGCTGTCTGCAGCGCACTGTTGTCCCATCGCGCCATCGCCGCTGTGCGCAGCGCTACAGTGCATGAAGCGGCAAGATTGTTCAGTCAGCGCCGGCGTCACCGGCGTGTCGACCCGTCCCAGTCTCTCTCTCTCTCCTTGTCTTTCGTTGAGCTGCGCATCGCAGGTATTTCACCGTGTTCGGCTGGTCGCGACGTTGGATAATGGCAACACGCGGCTCGTACCGAACGCTTGATCTGGCGACGAAAGTCGAAGTTTTGAAAGAAGTGGAGAAGGGAGGCGCCGCCAAGCAAGACATTGCACGGAAGTACGGCATTAAGCCTAATACGCTTTCTAATTTCATTAAAAATAAGCGTTCGATAATGGATGCTTTTGCAACTGACAAGTTTAAAATGTCACGGAAGCGAATGCGCACCGGCGCCCACCCGGAGTTGGAGAAGGCGCTGCTGATTTGGATAAGAGAGGCACGCAATAACAAACTTCCTCTCAGTGGCGAGGTCGTTGCAGCGAAGGCCTTATCGCTTGCATCAATGTTGGAGATCAACGACTTCGCTTCTTCGGATGGATGGCTGACGCGCTTCAAACAGCGTCATGACCTGGTTTTCAAGAGCGTGTGGAGAGAAGGCGTCAGTCAACCAGGAAACATGTGCGGCATGGAAAACAGAGAAGCTTTGCGAGTACCTCAATGAGTATCAGCCGGAAGACATCTTTAACGCAGACGAGACTGCGCTTTTTTATCGGCTGCTACCAGACAAGTCTCTGACGTTTAAAGACGACGACTGTGCTGGCGGTAAACGAAGTAAGGAAAGGGCGTCTGTAATGATCGCTGCAAACATGACTGGCACTGAACGATGTCGCCTTCTTGTGATTGGGAAGGCCGCTAAGCCTAGGTGCTTTAAAGGCGTCAAGACTCTTCCTGTTGACTATGCTTCAAACAGAAAGGCGTGGATGACGTCCGACATTTGCAGGGACTGGATAAGCAAACTGGATCGGAAGTTCGCGTCATCAAACCGCAAGGTTTTGTTCCTTGTGGACCAGTGCAGTGCCCACATGGACGTACCAGCCTTGAGTGCCATCCATCTTGCATACTTGCCCGCAAACACAACGTCTGTGTTGCAGCCCATGGACCAGGGCATTATCAAAAATGTAAAGGTCCTGTACAGGCAGCATCTCGTCGAGCGCATGATTCTGTGCATGGACAAGTCCTCGCAATACGAGGTGAGTTTAACTAGTGCCATCCACATGCTAGCGCGAGCATGGGGCCGCGTGAAAGATGAGACCATCGCCAACTGCTTCAGGGCTTGTGGTTTCGTGGCAAATTCTTCGGGAGAGGACTCTCCTTGTCCGCCGGTGGAAGTGCGAAGTGAACTCGACGACGGCAGTTTTGGCGCCGTTCTCGGTGACGGCAGTTTTGAAGATTACGTCGCCGTGGACAGCACAGTCGAAACGTGCGGTGCACTGACGGACAGCGAGATTGTACAGATTGTTCGGCCCCATGAAAGCGTTCATCAAAGCGACGACGACGACGACGACGACATTGAAGGCGAGCCACAACCGAAGGCTGCCGATGTAGCTGCGGGCCTTGCTCTTGCGCAGCGGTTTTTTGCCTTGGAAAACAACGCTGAAGAAGCACTTGGGCACGTCTACTCCTTGCAAAACTTGCTTTCCGCAGCTAGATTCGGCAGACAGAAGCAGACGAAGATGACTGACTACTTTTCGTAAAGAACTGCCGGCTTTGAACCTAATAAAGATGCCATTTTTTGTGATTTCTGCTTAATTGGAAGTTCGTTTAATTCGAAGTTTTTTGCGGTTCCCGTGAACTTCGTATTTACGGGAGTCGACTGTACTGCCACGCTTCTCTTCTATGTTAGTGCAGGAGTTCACTTTGACAAGCTTTGAAAGCGTTCACTTGAAAAACATGTTTAGATAAAGATGCACTACACATTATTCTAAATGAAGTCTTTATACAGGAAGTTTTGAGAACCTTTACATCACTACAGCCAGTGAAATGAGAATACTCTGAAATCTGTGGCATCACGACGACACAGAAGCATTAAGGTCTCACTGCATATAAAAAAAGCTTTTTTCACTTTCATGTTCTCCACTAACGACAAACCTTTTTTGCAGACAACTGAAGAACACACCAGTACTGAAAGCATGTTACCAGTTTTAATGCATTATTACTGCTCAATGAATCAAGTTTACAATAGGAACAAACATGTTGGAGCACTTTCCGGTCCGACCAGACAGAAGGTGGATCTGGGCAGAAGGATATATGCACCCTGTTTATGTTTGGCAAATCATGAAGAAGCACCCCATTGTAAGGGCATGCCCTTACAGATAGATCTTGCCAGCTTACTACACATGCATAGAGGCAGATATGAGAAAAGGACCCGCCACGGCGGTCTAGTGGTTATGGTGCTCGACTGCCGAGCGGAAGGCCGTAGGTTCAAATCCCAGCCGTGGTGGCCGCATTTTCAATGAAGGCGAAAATGCTTGAGGCCTTTGTACTTAGATTTAAGTGCATGTTAAAGAACCCCAGGCGGTCAAAATTTCCAGAGCCCTCCACTACGGCGTCCCTCATAATCATATCGTCTTTTTGGGACGTTAAACCCCAACAATTAATTAAATTGAATATGGCAAAAAGCTATGTGCTTAAATATTTTTATCAATTTCTGGCATGAAGAAAATGGAGCACAAGTGCACAGATCCAGAGTCTATGGGTGGCAAGAACGCAGGCATGCTGCTTCATTAAAACGACAGTACCATCATGGTAGAAATAGAGGCAGAAGGTCGTATTTTTTGTTACGGCTATTATGCTCTTTGCATAGCTTAAAATGATGTATGGCATTATGAATTAAATCCACATCAGCCACAATACTGTCATGGAAACAACATCACCACGGAACTCTGTCCAAGGTATACTGCATGCCCGCCATGCGAGCATGCTAATTTTAGCTGTGCCCGAAGTTTCGAATGCTCTACTAATTGCACAGGCAACGTTTGACAGCACTGTGCACTGCTCTAGTCTGCCAAGGCATAAACGCATAAGTTAAAAGAGAAAAACATTGGTACACCCCTTCCACGTCTGTACTATGCTAATTCTAATCTCCTGCTGGTTGTAAACACAAGACATGTTTGTGTAATCAAGGCTGGTCAAAGTAAAGATAATGCAAAACACCATTGTCCTTGCTACATTAGGGATCATTCTTACACAGGACATGCACACGAGAGTGACAAGGGGGCTATTTTGTACGCGTTCTGTGACAGAACAGAACGAAATGTCACAAGAGGGAGACTCACAGGATTGGTCGAGGCTCGTCAGACGGTCAGACGTGAAAATAGCAACCGGGAAAGGCAGTGCTGTCAATAATTTTGGCAAAGAATGGGCACAGAATGGACGGAGGCACTGTTCTGACCGACAGAATGGATACAGAACGGTCTCTGGACAACTTGGATTGGATCAAAACTTTAAGGGTTACTCACAGCTATTTTCGAAGGCGAGTTTACTCTGGCATACAGATCTCCTGTATACAGAGACCGCTCTGAACAAGTGTGAAGCTCAGCAAATGCTGATAAGGTATATTATTTTGATATTAAAGTAAATTTTCCCACAGACACCTACCGACATCGACACTACATTGATGTCAGGCTAGAGTACTAATTCTGGTGACTTCACGCAGCAGTCTGGCTAGTTGTAATGACGTCAGGTACTAAAACTTCCAAAATGGTCGCTTGTGCATCACCAACAGAGCCACGGTGCAGAGAGGCCATGGAAACATCACGATATGTTGCGCGAGCATGTGAGAAGCTCATACCGTGTCGTGACGTCAGGGTACAGTAGGAACCGAAACTAGCTTTTAAAAACACTGTAATTACTTTTTTTAGGGCGCATTCTCACTTAGCAGTACATTTTCGAGACTCTTGAAGGCTTGGCCTTTCATTCGACGCCAGATAACAACTGAAAATTTTCGTCTCAGTACCCCATTAAGCGCATGGGCCAGAGGATCGAATTAGCCTGCTTTGTGTCTGGCTTACTCCAATTCCGCACTGATAGCTTGCGAAAATTGCAACCAGGCTCCACCACTGAACGTGCCCAATCAAGACATCAACACAACTAAAGTGTTAAAGTCATCGCGCTTTCAATTTCAAGCCTTGAAAAACAATGCCTGCCAATATTGATGTTCAGCTATAACAATTCTATTTTTCTTCATACATAGAAAGCATTTATGAATTCCCTCAACTCGTCTGTCTATTGGCTGTTTGCTCCCTCGCCCTCTCGTGACATTTCATTCCGTTCCGTCACAGAACGCGTACAAAATAGCTCTCCTGGTATGCTCCTTAAAAGCAGCTTTTGCCTTCCAGCTCACCTTGCCACGGTGGGGTCCAGCCAGAAGGATGAGGACGGTGCCTGGGGTGATCCTCTTGCGGAGCTTAGCAATTCGCAGCGAGGAGGGCTTCATGTGGGTGGTCCTCTTGTGCTGGGGGCTGTCCTCCGTAGGGTAGGAGCGGCGCTGAAACAAAAACCACAGCAATGCAACTAAGCCCTCCGAGAAATAGCGTCTCCAGGCACAGGTTAACCCATACGGTCCATGCATATAACTAACACATCCACTCGAACACGTACCTCCTTCTTGATGTGCACAACACGCTTGCCGCCATTGTTATCACCATTGATCTTCTTGACGTGGACACGCTTCTTGCGCTTTCGCTTCTCCTTGGGGACTGGTGCGTGCTTCACCTTGAAGAGGCCCCGCTTGTGGAACATCTTGGAGCGGGAGAAGAGCCACACGCCACCAGGCAGCTTCTGGTTCCGCGGGGCATGCGCCTTCTTGGCGACGGCAGCATCACCCTTTGCAACAGTGGAGGCGCCCTTGGCAGCAGTCTTTGCCGCCGCAGGCGCCTTCTTCGCCTTTGGATCTGGCTTCCCAGACATACTTTCACCGCTTTAGACTGCACCACGTACAAAAAAAAAAGGCAAGAAAGGTGAGACATATTGGTAGCAGGAACAAGCCTTGAACACAAAAGCCAATTTAACCCCTCCCCCCCTCTCATATCCTGGTAACTACATTTTAAGCTGTGAAGCACCAGCTTAAAATTCTGGCCACGTTACTGGACAAGAGGTATGTTCGGAAGTCAAATTTCACACGTTTTGGCTTTTACTGCCAAAAGCACAGACGAAGTGAAATAGTGCAGGCCCTCGTATTTGTTGCGCTAGAGATCAATCTCGCACAGAAAAGACGCACAGTGGTGTGACAAGCCGACGGCTAGCACGAAACTTCACGAGTTCGCATTACTTACAGAAACGCGGTACGCAAATATATCGTTCTTAAAGCTAACCACCTAACGGACGCAATATCATTCGCGCCAGTACACTTGGCTTGGCGCAGAACTTCGTGAAGCGGCGTGACGCTCCCGGCTACCGCAATCACAAGATCTCGAGCACCATGTCCCAGCTTGTGAGGCGACCGCAGTTAGCTATTTATACGTCGCATTGCACAAGCGAACTAACTTGGTATTTGAGAACGTTCCCAAATAACGCCGGTTACCAGCCGCAACGAGCATGTCAGCTGAGCGAGCTCCTCACGAAGTCTCTTCTACGGACTCCCCTGCCGTTCTCACGTCAACGTGCACACACGTGGACCCTTCGGCACTTGACAGTTTTAACAGTAAGTGACGCTACTATCGCATGTTACAAACGCGCACCTTTTACTAATCCCTGAGCGACCGCGTGACACGCAGTCTACGACACAAGTCAAGAAGGCTAAGTAAGCGGTGCCGCAGATCGTGGAGTTTACGACTATGAATGCGTCAACGATTTATCGTAGTTCAGTGAGGTATAAGTGACTGTAAATAGGCGTTTTAGTTTTCCTGTACACAACAACGGCAAAAAACGTAAAGCAGCAGCTCTGAATACATTTAGTAAAGTTCACGAGTGGCAAAGCGGCTAACGTGATTTCGCTATCGCATTGTGCATTTACAAAGCGTGTGGGCGTAAAACTAACGCAGTAAACGTAATTAAGAGGCATAGAACAGTCGCTTGATGCGACTTGCAGGTTTAGATGGCCGAAATATTGCGATAAATTTTCAGATTTTGTCAACAAGAAACATTGAACTTGCACTCACCTCAGCAGCGGTATGGAAAAGGAGAGAGGAAAAGCCCACAGTTGCCGGACGACTATCGTTTACGAGCCTAGAGTGGCCGCCTAGCCAGATAAAGCTGAGCACCACTAGCGACAGGCGCTGGCTGTAAGCGTGCGCTGTGAACTGAGTGCGTAAAAAATTTTAATTATATGGTGCTGCGAGCTCTAAAAGTCATATTGTCCGGATCAAACTCGCGACCCCGTGTTCCGTAACTGCGTGGATCATTTCAGACGTGAAAAAAGTAGGGTGGGGGAGCATTATTGTGTCAGTTAAAAGCGACATTTAACAATTTCCCGTACGTAAGCGAATTAAAGCTTTACAACAAACCAACACGGTCACTTTCAAGGCTCATCGGTAAGCCATAAAAGGCGCAAAAATGAAAGACGGGCAGCGACACCGCCTTCGCCCTCACAAGATCTTCAAGGCTTGTGCGGTAAAAATGTTCGACGATTTGTTCGAAAGGAAATATGTAGATCGAACATAGCAATATTTGGTAGCTTTCACAAAGCCCATTTTCAGTGCTCAAAGCAAAAAAAAAAAAACGCTTTGAAATTTGCGACGTCATAGTGGCTGCAGCGCGAAATTTTGAAAATGAAACTTTGACCACTTTTTGTTTCCAGTGCCCACAGGGCCTGAACTTTTTTCTGAGTGCACAGTCATTCACTTGACAATACAAATTTTACGCGGTGACTAATTTCGCGTTATCCTCCGAGGGCAGGTATGATATATATATAGCTTCGCTCATGGAGGAAATGAGTAAAAAAAAGATGAGTAATTTTGCTATATCCGAAGTTAGGTTCGCGAACTTCTTGGCGTTTATTCTTCTTAGATATTTATACGTAAAAATATAATCGGTTAAATTTATATGTAGTGCTATCTGGAGCATGACCCCATATTGAGTGGTCCGCTCCGACCCTTTTTGTGTGTTCGTGCGTGTTTGTATTCGTGCGCGCACAAAATGTCAAAAATTCTGGGGGGGGGGGGGGGGGGAGCCTCCTAGACCACCCCCCTGGCTACGCCACTGATAGACAGTGACGTGAGATAAATATAGTTTATTACGGTAAAACAGAGAAGGCTATAGCTTATATTAGCGGCGTGTTGTGCACACGCGTATCAAATACGTCGCTCGCATTGTCCATTCGCCTAATTGCCGCAGCTGGAGATGATGCAGTAGCATTCCCGCTTGCAAAGTAGCTACCTTGCTTCTTTTTCGCGAGTTCGGCACGAACCAGCCACACCAGACCGCCTAGCACAGTAAGCACAAGAGCGGCAATGAGGATCTCGCAGGCGACCAACAGCCGATTGTTCCACACTTCCTTCTGCATGATGCGTTGAATTACCACTGTCGACCTGGTCTGGGAAGACGAGCTGTTTGCCGAGTGTACGATGGCCTCTACGGCTGGCTCCACCCCTAACCATCTGCCCTTGCGTCGAGGTTTTCGTTTAGGCCGGGCGCCTGATGACTGCGTTCCCCGAGGATTGGTGCTGATCAGACCGCCATGCTTTGTCCTGGATGGCGTCATCTGCTGCGTCTGCTGAGAACAGTAGCGAGACTCGTGTCCTGCTTGGGCTGGTTGCGCAGCAGCACCTGCATGGTGTCCCGATGAGCGGTACACATCATTCCCTTTCTCCGAGGCTTGATGCATCGCTGCTGCTGCGCTTTTTACACGATCGAGTGGTTGCTGCGTGGTCGCGATAGCACTCGACCACAGCTATCCGTATACAATATTGCAGCTTCCCGCTGCGCGTTAACCTTGCCAGTCCAGTCACAGTTCTTCTTTCTCTTCAACTTGTGCCATATAGACCACATAGCTTTGGGCAACAGCCAAGTTTGCGTTACTGTTCCAGTATATATTTATTGCACTATGCACAGTTGGAAGTTTACACGACTTCACTTTATTGTTCATTACAAGCCTTGCAGCTGATTCTCCGAAAAAAAAAATTGCTTCACATTGCATGCAGTATGCACATGCACACAACCACATTGAAAAAAGAATTAAAGCTCATAGCCCGGGAAAACGTAACACATTAGGAGGCACATAAGTTTGTAACGCGTTTTGTCTAAAATCTTTACTTACCGCGAGAGCTACGAAAGAAAAACTGTACGCGAACGATATTGGTTGATGAATAAAGTTTGTGTTTCGCTGCAACGGCGTTGACTCGTCGTAAGAACCGGGAAACGTATTCAGTGGCGTAAATCCCGGGGGGGTCAGGGGGGTCCTGACCCCCCCTGTGTTTAGACTGGGGGGGGACCCCCTATGCAATGGTCCCCCCCTGAGATTTTGCATTCGAACATCTTCCATCTTGACTTGCTTGAAGTTTATTTTCACACGTGCCATTCAAAATCGCCTCAGAGTTCCAGCTCTCAAGTACAACGAAAGAAATCAGCACAAATATTTTTACGAGATCTTGTGAGCGATGTTCAAAGTCTGCAGCCACATCCATAGCGGCAATCACGAAAGCCGCTGCCATGCAGCGGCCGTTTATCCACGTGGTGACGTATCATTGCGCCTTCTAACTCGCTGAGAGCAACGAGATTCGTGAAGACATTTCTTCAGCACCGAGACTGGGGCGAGAGAAATTGAGTAAGAGATATTCGGCCTTTGCTTGCAAATATCACCACAAATGAGTCATCTTTTCACACCCAACTGAAACTGCACGCATTTTTCAGTACCCCTGTTCATTCCAGCTGAACTTCATACTTCCCGTTACTGTTCGTTTTTCCCTAACTGGCTGTGCGTATCAGACGCCCAAGCAGGTAGAGAATGATCAAGAACATCGACCTCACTGTCGGCTTCAATAAGGCGGTAAGCTACAACCAGACATCCTTATCTATCTAGCTATCTATATATATATATATATATATTATATATATATATATATATATATATATATATATATATATATATATATATATATATATATATATATATATATATATATATATATACGATACAACATTCAACCCACGGACGTCGCCCCCACATGTATACTTCCGGAGCCCCAGGCTGCGCGCGCGTTTTTGACGAACTTCTGGGCCCGATCCACCCGATCGTTCAAACTACAGTGCTCTAGAAGTGTTCGCAGCGTCACCTTAGAGTCACTTAGCGTCAGAGGTAGCATATGCAGTAACTCTACGTCACCTGAAACTTTCCGGCGGGTTGCAGGGCGCGGATAGCTCGGGTTGCTGTTTTGAGCGCAAGAAAAGTCTGAATTTCGGTGCGCAACACACGAAACTTCTTTTCATGCAACTTTTCTGTGAGTTGTGAAATAAAGGGCTGTCGTTGTGACCGATTTACAGATGGTGGGCAATATTTTAAGCGGCTATGATGAATATGAATGCTCCTGCGTGTGGCGCGTTCAAGTTTTTTTTTTTTTTTTTTTTGTACTGCTGGTCGATACGATTTTCAATGCCCTTTCGCCACTGTAGCGATCCTAGCGACTTCACTCCCGCCTTTCAAGCCCCACTATGCCGAATATAAACAACGCCTCACTTTTTATTTATTTGCTTTCGCATGAGCTGGTCTCTGTGACTAACCTACTTAATGCTTTTTTTTTTCGCGAATCAATAATCGGCGGAATCACTTGGGTTTGTATTAATTGTATCCGCACGGTAATCTTAAATTGTTTATTTGCAGACGTAGATCATACAAGGTTACCAAAACTGGTTGGACTCGTAGGCGATATATATTGGTACGTGCGGGTCCAATGAAAAAAAAAAAACCTATACATAGGTATTATGAGTACATAACAAGTAACATAGATTACGTGCGTACATTTTTATTACACCGCAGAATTGCACCACCAAAATAACACTCGACAGCGTCACGTGCTGACAAACTAATTTTATTTACACGAAACCCTGCCTATGTATGCGCAAATGCTGGCCATATCACAATATGGATTAACAATGCATGCATGGTCACTCGTTATAAAACAATAAACTGCCGATGACAACCGTCGATCTAACTGGAGCATCTCAAAGGAGCCCAATCACCGTGGGCCTCCCCCGCTTCCTAATTACTTCAATCATCCCCCCTAAATCTCTTTTTTTGTACATCGATCTCTATCCAGCCCGTTTCATCTTGCAGTAGTTCTGTGCTTAGGACTTCGATAGCGAAACAAGCAGCCAGAGTTCTTTATCATTTTTTAGAAGTACCCTGACCGCTTTACCAAAGCACCGTCCTCGTATTTTCTTGCTTTTATTGTTATCGCACTTGACTTTGCGCGGTCACTCTTCGCTTCGTTGGATCCAGCTGTTTTTGTTGTCAAACGCTGCCCCAGAAATTTCTCTGCACGTACGCTGCATGCTCTATGTGCACGACCGCCGGATACTGTAAAAAGCGCCTCCCTTCCCGTCCAGATGCAGCAGCGGGCCGTCTTTGAGACAGTTGCAGCGTACCGATAGACACAGATGCCGCTTCTTGAGAAAAACAAGCATACATAAGTGCAGCAAAGCTGCTCGCGTGGTGCCGACAAAGGTCTTTCAAACGAATGAATGGCGGGAACATGCGCTGAAGGGCATGCACGAATGGGAACAGTAGCTTCTATTACTTGGGTCAGCTTTAAAGAAGAAGAAAATGCTCAACCCCCTTCTCCCTCCATTGTTTTTTTTTTTTTTTTGTGATCTCTTGTGTCATAGAGGTGGCCCTCTCCTCGCCTCCAACCCCGCGTTTGTTGATCCCCCCCCCCCCCCCCCCCCCGGAATTACAGCGTAACCAGCGTAACCCTGACCAAGAGGACGCGCTTCACACCCCGCAAGAGAAGTTTTCAGGAGAAACTGGCGGCAAGGCCCCTGACGGGCGCCCAAGCAGTCGACGCGGAGAGTGCCGTGGAGGCGCGGCGCAGAGATACGGCAGTGAGCCCACTGCCCAATTCTAGTACACTGTAGTTCAAACGAAGACGCCTGTCCTCCGGTTTCACTTTGTTGGCGGAAAGCAGGAGGCAAAACTTTCTTTAGTAGGTTGGACGACGACAGAGAATCAACACGTCCGCACGGTTTGAACGCATCACGAAGACTGCTTTGTTTGTACACTATTTACACTGCTCTCGTAGAGAGGGGAAAATGAAAGGAAAATAGAAATACAGAAACACAAGCACAGTCAAAAGATTTTCTCTGCTCCCCGCACGTGCAACAAACTTGAAGAACAGAGGGAGAAAACGCTTTCCCTGTGTTGGGTGACGCTCCCTGTGGCTTTCAGTGTTCTTTCACGGGGTGGGCGCGTGGGTCGTAAAACGACGAATGTCAAGGACGTTCTCCGCTCTTCCCGTACTCGTCGTCGCCTTCAGCCTCCTTGGGTTGCAACCCCGAAAATGCGTCCCCCGGGTTGCCCCTCTTCCTCCTTTTCGTCGCGGGGTCTTCAATTAAAGCTGCTTCGAAGTGGGGGGCTGCTTCCCAATATTCGACAAATACGACATCACTTGTCAGTCGTTCGGCAGTTTCAGCCTGCACGCGTCCACAGAAGTGCTGCCAGCACTGCACAGTAACCGGCCGCGCAACCTTCTTGGCGTAATGTGCTTGTGACTTTCAAGCTGGAGTGGGAAGATGCCGCGCCAGCGGCAGAGTTCGCTGAGCTCGTTCTTTCTGCCGAACTCCAAGCGACCTTCTTCGGAAGACATGGTCACCAAAAACCTGATGAGGTGAGCCTTTTATGTAATTGATCATTGAATTTAATTTTGTTTTTCGGGTAACCTTAGTGCAACATACAAGGATTTTTAGTTCTGATTAAAAAAGGGGGAAGTGACAGTTACTTGATGCCGCCTTGAAAGCCCAAAATGGCTTGCAGACATTAGACAGGTGGATAACTACCACGTTACGTTAAACAACTAACAGAAATCTGCTAGATAACTTTTAAATCAATGGTTTCGTGAACTACGTTGCAACTACAGCTTCAATGGAGCTATTATTAGGACTACCCTAATTTATACAATTCGCTAAAAAGCAAGGAATGTTTGGTGGTTTCATCCGCCGGTTCCAGGATCACGCACCGAAGGAATTAATGCCATTTAGAAGAGTGATTTAGACGTTTCGGCCAACTCTTCATAACCTTAGAATAATAACAGAGAGACGAACTAGTGAGCCGCAAGCGGAGTTTGTGGTGTCTTGACTTCTCTCTTGTTTCCGTGCTTGCACGCCCAGTCATTTTAGCATGAATCGCCATCGCCTTGGACTTGATAGAAGCGCACGCACAGCAGTGACATGTTATAAAGGCATTGAGTCCAGTGACGAGCTACCCGAAAACTCTTCTACGCACCATCTACATGACTTTCCTAGCGCGGTTCTTGAATCACGCGAAGAAACCTCGAAACTTTGTAATGTCCTCCCAGCTTTCCTGCAATATGCCAGCAGGCGAAATTTTCCCCACGCACGATCTCCAGGCTGCATGGAGGCTAACTTTCGGACAGTCTGTTTATTCATGAACAAAAGTGTTTACAATCAACGAACACGTAGCCGTGAGAATTTTTCGAAACACTGCTGTAATAGCTGAGTTACACGTGTTTGATGATACAAAAAAGGCCCTCGCTTGTTTCTCTCATTCCTTCGTTCATCAGCTCCTCTCTCCTCTCAACACCTTCTCGACTGCTATGGAAAGAGAGGGCGCGCAGCTACGTGTAGCCGCGCGTCCTCTCAGTTAGGGAAAGGGCGCGGCGCCGAGTCCACACGCCACGAGCGCACGGTAAACGATTGAAACGATGTGGGCGCTTCTGTGTTAAGCGCGTGTCCTCCCAGAAAAAAGAAAAGGCATTCCTGATCTAAGCAGCCAGAACTGCCTTGAGCGCAGCCCTACAACAGAGTGAGAGGGGTGAGCAACAATTAATAGCCCTCGTCGGGTGCCGGTTGTGGTATTGTATGCACCCCGCAAATTTTCTGTGACACCGAAATGCTCGGTTCACTCGTCCAATGTCACGCGGGGCCTCGATATACGCCATACCAATGTTTCGCCTTACTAGTGAAGATGTCGCGAGGTGCTGTCAACTCAGATGAGCATTCACGCTTGCTTCAAAATCAAATTAAGATAACTGAAAGCTAACACGTCCGCCAGTTATAAACGGCCAGAAGTACCCTTGCACGCATACAGGACAATCAAACAATACAACCATCTCGAGGTTTCAATTTTGGTGTCAGTGTTCCTTTAACGTTTATTTCATATCCAGTGTGTAGATTCATCGAATACTCATCGGCTGTTTGGAACTGTGTTGTAGAAACTAGTTCAGAACGTTGTATGAGACTCATTCGTCGCGCAGTGCAGATCGTCAAGAGCATTGCAATAACACGATATATGAATATTTGTGTGTTTTCTTTTTGTTTTATTGTAAAGTTTTCATTTTGTGTAAAATAATATGCACATTTCTAATAATCAAGATGGCTGCCATGCAAAGTCCGGGACCCCCCCTGTTGTTTTGCTGGATTTACGCCACTGAACGTATTATCGGGGAAACATATTTATCCGCTCAAAATTAAATGTCTGCTTTTCCAGCTCTCTTCAATTCATTAAAATGTTAATTAATTACTGATTGCTTCGCACCGAGATCATTACATTATTTGCTTCAACATATTTTGCAAGCCTTGCTCTCTCAGATTTTTCGCGGCAGTAAGATCCCTAGTAAGATGTTCACACTGTTCGGGGGCGGCAGGTTAGATGGGGAGAGTATTTCGGCCGCGTGTTAAAAAAGTCACGTGGTACACAGAGCTGCGGCGGTCGCGGTTGCCTAGGCGACGAAGAACGAAGACGCGGCCGCGGCGGCACTCCGACCGTCGTTGGGTTCTGCGGCAGTGCCATGTTTCCTTTGGTATTACAACGCATTCAGTGGGCATTGCGATGAAGCAGTAACTGCATGAGCTGCACGTCACAGCGCACAAATGCAACATTCAAGGGTAAAATTTAGCACAGCTTCACTGACTTTGCGTCGCGAAGACTGATGAAACTGCGGATGGTGCCTTTTTCCTTGGCTTTGGGGTGCGTTTTTTACTAAGTACTATTTTAGCTGTCGATACAGCGATGATAATATGACGCCGCTAAACGGTCCGTGAGCTCCTGCTTTGGCCACTCGCAAGCCAGGATCGGATTCCCTTCGTTGCTGGGCGGCCGACGTCTCCTCTTCCCGACGAGTTTTGTCGTGCAGTTGCGGCGACACGCCTCTCTCACTCGAAACTCGGGGTCGGCCCGTCATCGTTGGGCCCATACGCTTTAGCGAATTCCCATCATATTTCCCGCCGCGCCGCTTCTTCTCCCGAAGACAGAACCTTGTTCGTACTCGCCATACTCGTCGCCGAACGTCGTAATGCTCTGCGCCGACAGTGCACGCTTTTGTACTGCTTTGTTCACTCAGAATTTATACTTGCAGCAACAACGAAATGAAACAATGTTAGTGCTGTTAAATCAAGGTGTGCGGCCTAGAGGTATATAGGGGCACTCTTGTAAGCTCAGTGCGAGCAGTCCGGCCGCATTAGAATTAACACCACAATTAAAGCACGATATGCAACACGTACGAATTGACGGTCGGATGTCAACAACAAGCATGCACGCTAGCAATAAACAAAGATAATGAAGATGTGCGTCTATCCTAGCCTCTCCTAACTCCATCGCACAGTAGTCAGGGAACACCAAGCCCAGCCTTTTACTCTGCCGAAATAACATAATACTACCGCAGAAGGGGAGCGCATACTATCGATACGATGGCCGGAGCCACCTCGTCTACGCGTTTCCGTCTCGCCTAGAGTGTTCGCGCCGGTCTCGCTCGCCTGTACAGTCGTACAGTGTTCTAGTACACTGTACTCGCCTGGCAATGCCTGGCAACGGCCAGACCCCCGCCAGAGGGCCGCACCGGCCGCACTTTTTTAACGCGCTGCGGAAATACTCTCCCGGTTAGATGTAGACGTCCCGTCTACATCTAACTCTTTCGAATATTTAGAAGTGCAAAACTGTGTGTTAACATATAGTTAGGAGATGTCGCGGCGTACAACAATACGAACGTTCTAAATATCCATCAGTTGCTGGCCCATAGTTTCGCTTAATTCAGCGGGATCGGCTAGACACGACTTACCCACACTGTTCGGGGGCGGCTGCCTGTTGCGCTGTAGATGGAGCGCTTGTCTGTGCCGTAACCTTGTGGGATGGCCGAGGAATGGCGAACTTCGGTATTCATCGCTTGCAAATTAGCGATAGCGAACGACAGCGACCGTAACATTCTCGTGAGGGGCTGACAGGTGCGTTTCATACGAAAGCACGGAGCGCATCGATGCTACCACGTCTTGGGCCACTGCTTCCAGTAAGCGATGCGAGCGTCCGCTACGCTTGTAGCAGACGCGCTTTTTTTCTTCGTTTCTTTTCGCTTTGTCGCAATTTGCGCGATCGTACCTTTATAGAAGACCGAACGGCGGTGAGAAAAAACGGTCCTTAAGGGTTTGCCGTCGTTGCACGCTGCACAGTAAACGAAGCTGCTGTTTGCTCTGCGTGCGACGTCACGAAACCGCCGCGAGAGATCGAGTTTTCGTTAATCGCCAATGATTTCCTGCTATCCGATCGTCGCCAGGTAAATCAGTGTGTCGTCCTATGTAAGTTAGCTTTGCGTCTTACGGGCGCGCATTTCGCGCTGCGCTGCCACCGATTCGATCAGCAACTGTCATTATATTCGGTGTGTGTGGTTTACTGTGGGCATAGTTCATAAAACTTTAAGTTCGCGTTAATTAGGTACGATGGAGCGACACAGCATCACCCTCAGTTGTGCAGTGTAGCCATTTCTTCTTCTGTGCTTGCAGTGCGTACATCAGTTTATTTGAAAGCCCTGCGGAGCTGCTTGACGAGACAGTTGCTTTCTTAATTTCTTGTGCGTCGATAGCGGCTGCGTGACGTCACGCGCGACCTCCTTGGCACGCGGTGCACGTGTGTGTGCGTGTGCGAGTGAAATTTTTTAAACACACACACTCACGCATGCATTGATATCATGCTGATTTCTTGAAATTTAACATAGCTAATGTTCAGGAGAGTTGCTTGTTGGGCAAGTTGGTACATACTTAGTTAACTACAAAAGAAGCCACAAAACGTCGAAAATCGGAAAACAGCAGAGCGGCAGAAAACAGAGACAGAGCGCAGAGACGTGGCACTAACAACTGGCGTTTATTTCAAAAACCTTCCCCCCTGACCGTACGACGCATGCGCAGATGACAAACAAAAACCAAACACCCAAAAAGCACACACAGCTAATCTAAGCAGATCACCTCTGTGCTAGAAACAAAAATTCTTTCCTGGTAAGATAAACAGAAGCCGCACTAACGCATTTGTCTGGACCAAGTTTCCAAATATGGAATGCCTCAATAATCTCCCGTTCTCGCTGCGTCTTAGCCTTACCTAAAATTGTCACCTTAGCAAACAGAGGCGAACAACCACACAACTTGCAGTGCAGCGGCAAGTTACCACCGGTGCCCGTGGGTAGAAGATTTTCATGCTCCCTCAACCTAACATTGACACATCGACCCGACTGTCCAACGTAAAACTTGTCACAACTTAAAGGGATGCAATACACTACACATGTGTTACACGCACAGTATTTTTTGACATGTTTTATGTCACAAATGCTGCTCATCGTGCCACGCTGCACAACCTTCTCACAAAGACTCGCGAGTTTGCACGGTGCAGAACAGACCAGTTTTACATCGCTCCTGGCCGCAACCTTTTTCAGTCCATGAGAAATGCCATGTATATACGGCATGACCACAAGGGCCCTCTTTTCTCGATCACCTCCTTCGCTTCTGTGTTCTCCAAAACCACCATCACTCCTGTGTTTTACATTGAGGCGTTGAAACCCATATTCGGCAACAGAGGTTATTAACGACTTCGGGTAGCCAGCCGACAGAAGTCTATTTTGCTGCTCAGCCATGCTCTCTTGCATATTATGAATGCAACTCTTAGTAACCGCATTTGTCAGACATAGATTGGCGATACCTCTTTTGACCAGCTTGGAGTGGGAGGAATCATAAGGCAAAAGATTCTTTTTAGTCCTTGGACTATACTTCCAACACACGTGACCATGAGGATGAAACGTGAGAGTGAGGTCTAGGAACCCTAATAGAATTTTCCTGGGGAACTTCATGCGCGAAACAAAAATGAGCAGCATGCTTGCAATGCTGAAATAATGTTACCAATGACATCTAAAATACATTCACTCCCCCCAATACTATCTATTGTCTCTGTCTCAATACTGTCTCTGTTTTCTGCCGCTCTGCTGTTTTCCCGATTTTCGACTTTTTGTGGCGCTTCTTTTGTAGTTACTAGGAGAAAGATAAGTGTGATCAATCATACCAAGAAATATTAGCGAAGCTAGGATACCAAGGAAATAAAATCCGTCGAGCCGGATTCGAACCAGCGACCTATGATAGCCTAGATAGCCGTTCCACATAGCTTCATCCACCCGCTCTACCAACTGAGCTATCGACGGATCGAGGAGCGGTTCTTTACGAGCTCTCTTCAGTGCGTTTATTCGCGGTACTCCAACATAAAAAACGCCCAGATATACTTGTAGACGTTATACACTAATCCAAAACGGAGAAAGATAAGTGTGATCAATCAAAGCAAGAAATATTTGCGAAGTTAGGATACCCAGGAAAAAAAAGCGGCAGATCCCACGCATTGTGAGAATCGATGTAATGCGAAGCAGCCAGCAAAGAGCTGCATACATCGTCTTGTATGTCGTTTAGCAAAATGCGTGTCATGGTTTTCATGTTAACTCCTATTATTTGTTTCGTCACACAGTAACGTCGCGTAGTACCAACTTCGGGATAGATCAAGCTAGCGAAACGGCCGCCAACGCCCATGAGCCTAGCACGTGTCATGCTGTACATGACATGCGTGTCATGATTTTCGTGTTAACTCGTGTTATTTATGTTCGTCACACAGTCATGTCGCGCAATACCAATTTCGGGGTAGATCAGGCTAGCGAAACGACCGCCAGCGCCCCATGAACTTGGCACGTAAGTCGTGCTGTACATGACATGCGTGTCATGATTTTCATGTTATCTCGTGTGTTATTTATGTTCGTCGCACAGTCACGTCACGCAATACTAATTTCGGGGTAGATCAAGCCAGCGAAACGGCCGCCAGCGCACCATGAGCGTGGCACGTAAGTCATGCTGTACATGACATGCGTGTCATGATTTTCGTGTTAACTCGTGTTATTTATGTTCGTCACACAGTCACGTCGCGCAATACCAATTTCGGAGTAGATCAAGCTAGCGAAACGGCTGCCAGCGCCCCATGAACGTGGCACGTAAGTCATGCTGTACATGACATGCGTGTCATGATTTTAATTTTAAACTCGTGTTATTTATGTTCGTTACACAGTCATGTCGCAAGATACCAATTTTGGTGTATATAAAGCTAGCGAAACGGCCGCCAGCGCATCATGAGCGTGCCACGTAAGTCATGCTGTACATGACATGCGTGTCATGACTTTCATGTTATCTCGTGTGTTATTTATGTTCGTCACACAGTCACGTCACGCAATACCAATTTCGGGGTAGATCAAGCCAGCGAAACGGCCGCCAGCGCCCCATGAACGTGGCACCTAAGTTATGCTGTACATGACATGTGTGTCATGATTTTCATGTTAACTCGTGTTATTTATGCTCGTCACACAGTCACGTACCAATTTTGGTGTATATCAAGCTAGCGAAACGGCCGCCAGCGCACCATGAGCGTGGCATGTAAATCATGCTGTACGTGACATGCGTGTCATGATTTTCATGTTATGAATTGTCATTTACGTTCGTCATACAGTCATGTTACGGCGTACCAACTTTTGTGTACATTCGATTAACCAAGCGACCAGGAGAGCACAAAGTCGTAGGCGGCTAGATAGATAGATAGATAGATAGATAGATAGATAGATAGATAGATAGATAGAGATAGATAGATAGATAGATAGATAGATAATAGATAGATAGATAGATAGATAAGATAGATAGATAGATAGATAGATAGATAGATAGATACGCTCAAAGTCGCAGAAGGTCGCATTTAAAAAATCCGTCGAGCCGGATTCGAACCAGCGACCTATGGATAACCGTAGCCACAATAGCACTTCTACAGTCCACAACTGAGCTACGGACGGAATGAGCAGCGGTTCTTAAGGAGATCTCTTTCAGTGCGTTTGTTCTCAATCCTCGTATATAATGAAACGCCGATGATTACTTGTAGACCTTATACACTGCTCCAAAATCGAGAAATATAGGGCGAACCAATCATATTAAGAAATATTAGAGAAATTAGCATAATGGAGGAAAGAAAACTCCGTCAAGTCGGATTCGAACCAGCGCTCTACAAAGAGGAGGATACAACTTTATTAAAAGAAATTTCATGGGTTTGGAGCTGGCCGCTTGTCTGCGGCGACCTCTTAAGAAGAATTCCGCTTTGGCTCAAGTACTCCTCGAATCTTCTCCGCATTTATCTAACGGCACCCGATTTTACAAAGTTCCCGATCTGACAAAAATTTCCATACGCCGCCATGCTGCGCTGGAGAACTGGAGCACAAAAGCTGTCGTCCCAGCCTCGGCAGTGCAGTTTGTCCGGTCTGGTCCGTGTTAGACCTAGTCCACGAACATTATGGGGGCACGCCAGGGTATTTAGCACAGTCCAGAGAGATTATGGCGGCACCCAGGGTTTTTAAATGATAGTTATAGTCTCAAATAGCTCTTGCAAAGTTCACACGCACGCGCACGCACACACACACACACACACACACCACACACACACACACAACACACACACACACAACACACACACACACACACACACACACACACACACACACAATAAAATGGCAAAATAATACAAAAGGACACATGATCACAGACCCTTGGCGGCGCCCGGGTCTGTGATCCATAGTTGGTCCATAGGTCCATAGTTCAATGTTGCCATAAATCCGAACTAAGAAAACTATCTATCACCAATCAAGATTTAACAAATCGTTTACCGTAATAAACGAGGAGAAAAGTGGAGATTTCATTCTAATTTTTCATTCCGGGCATGCCATCGCGTTAAAACATCCAAGCGACGTAGTCACGTCTAGTTTTCTTTGTTGACGAATGGACACGTCATTCCAAAGCGCTCGTCAAACCAGGTGGTGCTAGAAGCGATGATGGTTTATAGTCGCTGTACATTCTCCCAAAGGAACACTACGCAAATTGATTGCGTTATTTCATGGCCCATACGACAGATGACACCGATCGACTCCTCGTAACTTTATTGCTTGGCCTTCTCGCAGCAATCCCTGGCTATTTGCGTCTTGGTATATCAGCTGCCTGTCACATCTTCACGTGACCGACTGCCTCGGTCGGACATGGGAGGCTCTATGTATGGGCCACCCTCATGGATCTTTTAAATGCGCAGGCGTGGGTTAGCGGCTAATACAATGCCGCGGAAGCTTTTGTGCGTTGCTGCGTTATAATTTCAGACTCTAAATCCATACGCTCGAAACTGAGCAATAAATTATAGAGCTTAGAATGTCAGAAAGCTGAGCCAGTTGATAGAGATTCATGATGAAAAATAGTCAGCAGGCGCTTGTGTTGTCCCGACATCTCTCTTCTGTCCGTGTTTGTATACCTACTGTCTTATCACGAACAATAGAAGCTGTATTATTCGGTTTACACTTGTGGTCGAGCTCGCTGGTTGTGCTAGGCCGTACCACAGCTCAATGCAATCGACATCAGCCCAAACTGCACGTATGGCTGAAGTACATGCAGCCAAACATGCAACACTTGCCATTCGTCACCTCGCCATGCACACAAAACAAATACTAATAAATATCTGGGGTTTAACGTCCCAAAACCACGCTATGATTATGAGAGACGCCGTAGTGGAGGGCTCCGGAAATTTTGACCACCTGGGGTTCTTTAACGTGCACCTAAATCTACGTACACGGGCCTCAAACATTTTCGCCTCCATCGAAAATGCAGCCGCCGCGGCCGGGATTCGATCCCGCGACCTTCGGGTCAGCAGTCGAGCGCCATAACCACTAGACCACCGTGGCGGGGCCACAAAACAAATACTAGTGACAGCAGCGTGTAGCACCAAACAGTATCTCGTGTACGTCGCATTCCATGAATTTGCCTCCTCTATATTTTGCAGGTACATGTGTGCGAGTAATACACAATGCAGCCAATAATTGTGAGAAGCCGAGTGGGGGGTGTGAGGTAATGAATAGAATTCATGGTCAAAGATTTTGTGCGTCTTTCAAACCTGCTGTTTCACATAATAACTGACGGAAGTGTGTAGGGGAATGTACTTAGCAAATTTCATCAAGATCCACTGACCTCCAAATATCACTGGAGCTGCAATTTTATTTTGTACATTCTTGCTACGCATTCTATTCTATTTGCTTGTAATATGAATTTACTTCTAAAGCTAGACGAGATGACATCCCAATACTATTGACACCACCAGAGAAGGATATCCACTGCAGTTATAAATGAAACAATGTATGCACTACATGGTGACGATGGTTTTAATTAATCTCATGACTGAAGCAGCTGATGCTACACTATAAAAGGTCTTAATTAAACAAACAATGCACTGATCTTCAGCTCCTCTGTAACAATGCCACAGTAACTAACAGGAAATTTAAAATGGGAGTTATAAATTGTCATAGCCTCGATGGTCACCTAGGAGCTCCCGCGAAATCCACACACACACACACACACACCACACGCACACACACACACAATACTACTATAGAGGAGGGAACGACCCACACCCTGAGGAGCTTCGCCGCTAATATGAAAAAGGCCATGTGCTGGACCACTTCGGCACTGCCGTCGTACAGCTCTCAAGCGTTGAAATGGAGAACCAGACACCCTATAGGGCGTCTCGTACCCCCTTCACTCTGGAAACAATGAATTCAGGCAGAAGATTGGACAATCGCGCATCTATCACCATTATCAAGAAACAATCACCGTGATCTCGTAAAAAGACAAAACAGGCCACTATGTGCCTAAGAGACAGATGCATAAGACCTAGGCGCACTCTGCGTAAGAAGGAACACATTTGTGTGACTTGCCCTCTCCCATGCCGAAGCCAAGACAATCACTGCCAACACTCTGTGTAGCTACTGCACAGCAACGCGTGACATAAATACCACTCGTAGAGCCTACCACACACGCGAGATAAGAAATCTGTTGCTGGCTGTTGACCGCGTAAAAATGAAAAAATCTCGCCCGCTTCAATTTTCAGTCTTGACGCTTAGCTGTTCCATTTCTTGTCTCCAATAATATGTTGCTCCCTGTAGTACTGGAACGATGCACCAGGGTACTTGTTAGGTGTGACCTTCCACATAATGTTTTCCTATATTGAGGGCGTGCTGCGCCAGTTTCTGCGCCATATTTCTGTGCCAGTTTATGTTCCTACAGGCTTATTCCAATAGTACTTCCCCATATGTACACTCGCAGAAGGACTTTGCATCGCTTAATAATACAATAACACTCTCTTGGCTGTGGCAGAACACAGCAGCGCCATTCGCGTAACTTAGCACTTTGACCTCCGCGGTCATCAAGCGAAACCCTCGCACTCGATCATTTCCAAGCACATTTTTACAAAAGAGACTCTAAGTAGACAGCAAAAAGCAATGCCGACGCATGACATCCTTATTTTACGTTCGATAAGACTTGAATATTCTCGCTAACTTCTTGTTTTTCACAATCCTCGTAGTGCACCCTGTGTGCGCCATTCGTATCCCATCTAAGGCCATAGATCCTAAGGTAACGTATACTAGAATGTTAAAAAACGTCTGGTTTGCGCGGAGCACGCAGCAGACACAGCGTAAGATGGAGGAGCGGCCTTTCTAGAGCCCGTTGTAAACTCTCTCGGGGGGTCTACTACAAGTACAGTTTCAAGGTACCCACCACACCATAAATCATCATAATTTGGCGAAGTACGGAAGTACCCACTATTCATCATTCTGCGGAGAAGCGAAGTACGCCCTACGCGTCTGTAATGCATTATATGCACTTTTGTTGATGCTGTGGCTGGTGGATGGATGGATGGGAAAAACTTTACTAAGGTCCCTCGGAACGCGCTCTAGCACGTAGCCTGAAGGAAGAGCGTAGCTGGATGGTCTCTTGTTCCTCTTCATTTTTCTCTTTCTTTCTCTTTCTCTCTGTTTTTGTACCTGCTTTTTTTTTCCTGTTGGTTTCCATTTCGTTCTTTCTATTTCTTCCTTTCTCCCTCTATCTATTTCTTTCTCAGCCTCGCTCTTCCAACTTTATTTACCTTTCTTCCCTTTCTTTCTCTCTTTTTCTTTATTTCGCTTCATTTATTTGTTTCGTTCTGTCTTGCGCTGCGTTTTTATATCTCTTTTTCGTGTCTGTTCCTTTCTTTCTCTTTCTCTTCATCTGTCGTTCTCTGTCTTTTTATCTTTTTATGTGTTTATTCCCTTTATTTCTCTCTATTTTTCTCCTTCTTTCTGTCGCTTTCTTGCTCTCTCTTTTTCTCTATTTCTTTTTCTCTCTCTTTATTTTCTCTTTCTTTCGTTCTCTCTCTTTCTCTCTCTCTCTCTTTTACGTGATTCACGTGCTCCACTTAGCCGAGCACAGCTTTCGTTTAACGCTCGCACCTGCTGTACGCGGCAGTGGGGCTTGCCCAATTCCTGTGGCGCCTACTCACCTGTGGTTTCTGCGGACGCCATAGTTTTTACGGCCAGCTTAAACAGATCCGCCGTTAAGAATTCCGTCGAGCAGGATTTTAACCAGCGCCTTGCAACGACGATTGCCTCTTTGGCTCGACTACCCCTCGAGTCTTCTCAGCATTTCGCTTAAAAGTCTATCTAACGACACCCGATTTTACGATGTTCCCGCCCTAACAAAGAAATCTTCATGCCCCCGCAGGTACCCATAGGGTTGAATGTTGCTATCAACCCGAATTAAGAAAACTAGCTAGCAGCAATCCAGATATAAAGAAGCGTTTTTTCGAAATAAATGAGGAGAAAAGCAGCGATTTCATTCTAACAACGCACATTGCGCAGTGTCGCCGCCGGTACCCGCGCCAAATAGCGCAGTTGCGACGCCAGGGCAGGCCAAATTTTTGTTTCGCCAACGACGACCAAAAGGGGGCAACGCCGACCACACGCATAGTCGGGTGTGGAGTAGCGACACCGGCGACACTATCCAATCTGCGCGCGCAGGATCTCGATCCGGACTGTCGACAGGGCGACGTCAAGGGCTTTCTTGGCGACGCCAAAAAACATGTTTAAGCTCTAAGACGTGGAGCCCCAGGCAACATGTAACAGACTTCTGAGAAGCGGAAGAGCTATGTGGAGCACATTCTCAATCAGGAAGATCTGATTATTGTGACACGGCGACGTTGTCGACATGGTTGCGCTCCTGTAATCATCCTGGAGAACAAAAAAAAAAAAAAAGAGTGTTGATACAAGTTCTGATGAATACAATGAAACGTGAACTTCTATAAAGGGCTAACAGGATTCATTAGACGTGTGCGTACAAGTCGGGATCATTCAGACTGCACCATGCGAGTAGCGGAAATGAGAATAGGAAGCACCGAAGACCGAACTAATATGATGGAAAATCAACTTTTTGATTAACTGATTTGCCGATTGATCTATTGATCGATTCATTCAGCCTCCACCTACAAACGGCTGCCCCGGCCTCTATTCGACCTAGCTAGCTTGGGCAATGACCACACTGAGCTCAATATTTGTTTATCGGCGTAGCAGAAACATTAATAAAAAGGAACACCAATGGGAACCAGGTGGTGATAAGGAGATAGTCCTTTGGATCGAACGTTCGCCCGTTCATACACAAACAAGAGGTAAAAAAGACACCAAGCACCAATAAAAAAAGCTAAACACTATAGTACACATTTTTCCGCACGGTGTCGGCGTCGGCAGATGAAGCCCCCTTCAAAACGAACCCGGGCCGTTCATAGGGGCGACGGGCACATAGGAACAAAATTGTGTAGTGCGTTCTAAAAAGGCCGGAATTATGAAAAACACACACGAACTTGGCTGAGGGCATTTCAATCCAACGGTTTATAGAGGAGGCCGAAAACAGCAAACGCTACCTTTTGTGAGAAATATGTCACAGTGCGGACGCGCGGCGCATGACAACAGCTTGTGCGCGCGCGCGCGTGTGTGTGTAACAATACAAATTAATAAGATGGAGCATAGTCAATCACCTGCCCCAATTTTTTCCGACGCTCGGGGCGACGGGCACATATTCGAACGCCCGCTTTCCGAACTACCATGTGAGTACACACCCTCGAAGATGACGTAACTTATGTTCCACTTTTCTTCCACAGCCTTCTGGCGATAGCGTGGTCGCACAATGGAGATAGTGAAGAGTACTCTTTTGTAGCTAACTGTAGTACTATTTCGTTGACTATGGGAGACGTACTGTTGACGGAAAAAACTTTGTTTTCTTTCTTCTTTTTGACAACTTAGAGCGGCATATACTTTACGATGGGGGAACCGGAGAGCTGCCCCGAACTCGTAATGACGAGAAAAGGCACTAACGTGTGCGAATGCTATCATATCTCTGTGTGTGACTGCCCATGGTGTCAAATCTACAAGGGCGCGCCGAGTTTAAGTTCTACGGAAAAGCCACCGTGCTCGATCTGGTTATCTTGCAGAGTTCTGCTGCCTATCGGTGTGGCTTTGCCCATAACCTACACAATGCAAATTACCGCATAAAAAGAAACTACCTTTCCATTTGATCCTTTAACTAAACGATTGTAAGATAATAAAAATGCCTGTAATGGTGCCGTTTAAATGTCTCCTACGACTTCCAGACCGATCAAGGCACAATTTGAAGAGACGATCACGAGAGCGCCAAGACGTAGATAGATAGATAGAAGATAGATAGATAGATAGATAGATAGATAGATAGATAGATAGATAGATAGATAGATAGATAGATAGATAGATAGATAGATAGATAGATAGATAGATAGATAGATAGAAGCGGGTGAACGTGCCGTTGGTTCGCTAAGAAATGCTTTTTATTGTCGTTGTGTTTTAATTTGTCGTTTCGTGAACACGAGGGCACATATTTACAGCCTAGAAAGTGCGGCTGTACAGGCTGTGCTTTTGCAGGCCCAGCACGCTGAAAAATATAAAAAAGGATAGAAAAATAAATAAATAAAAATGAACAGCTCAGTACACTTCATAAAGGTTGAAATGGCTACAGCGCAACAGCTATCGCGTCCGTCAGTCGTGTCGTCGACTGCCAGGCAGTCCTCTACTGAGCAGCCTATGTGAGTGTTCATGCGCTTCTTGCACTCCCCTGAGATTCATGGCTCAGTTGCACAGCTCAAAGCAAGCGTTTAGTGCTATCTGAACAAGCACAAGAAAAAAGATTAGCTATAAGCGGAACTTTCCGAGTATAAAAGATTTGGATAATGCCTTGATCGTTAGCTTTACGCCAGAAGAAACTCTTCGTCTTGGAAACTGCTTCAGCCTCTTCAAACAGATCGGCGTAAAGTGTATAGATGCGTCTGTGTCTTTTAAAAATGTTATTCCCTATAAAATGCTGCTGAGGAGCTTTAAGGGACCCTGAAACGGTTTTGACGATTTTGTACGAACACATTGAGCCGGGAGAGCAAGTCCTAAGGATCATTTACAGACCGATTTAAGCTCTGGGCGTAAACTGCGTAACGCTTTAAAGCTGCGAATCGCCACCGATCACAGCGGCTAAACGCGTTTTCAAACCGCCCACTTCCAGTGCGCGTCGTATTGGAAGCGCGACGTCACGCAGGCGGCTGATCTGATTGGATATGTCCAGTACACGTCACTGAACCTCCTGTGGGCAGCGAGCGTCGTCTGCCTGTGTTACAACGTACTCCGTGTTGACGTGAGCTGAGCGACAGTGTTTACCTCGAGGTTTCTTTCTTGGACATAATTAATTGCCCTAGCCGTGTTGTGTACCACATATCTAGCAATTGGTGACTTGTAAAGCTGCGACATCGTGCAATGTTCGTGAGGCATCTGGCGAGCGGAATCCCTTCAGCTCGTCGCTGCAATGAGCGTCGCGCTCTCGCTATCCGTTCAACGCCACGATCCACGTTTTTGTGGCTGTAACTTCACCCCTGAAGACACAACCACATTGCCCGAGTTTACGCTTATCGGTGATCGTTCTCGAATTATTTTTGTTTGTCCGCATGCTTTTGCAGATTGTCGCCGTACAGAGGAATAAAATAAGATCTGCTGGTAGTGTGGCGGCACCTGTCGGAGCAGATATCAACCACTCCGCGAGCTTCGTCTTTGTTGGGCCTCCGAGATTGCGCGCAACCTCGGCGCACAATATCTGAGGCCATGACTGGGCGAAGCTCAAACCGTCGAGTGCGCTCATGAGAGCGCTGCGATCGCCGACGATGTCAGGGTGTCTGTGAGTATGCTGTGAGTTGAGGGTTCAAGGCAGTGGTGAGGAGGAGGGTATAGATATAATCTCCATGGATATAAATTCCGTAGCGGCTTGGTATACAGTGCGGTCGCTAATTCTGGTGCGAATGATTTGGGGATGCTCCTGCCTAAACGCTGACAAAACTTCAAAAAACCGTTTCAGGGTCCCTTTAACACAGTCATTTACTCAAGAGAAATTTCTCTTCTGAAGATGGCGGTGAAGGGGAAACGTCATTTCCGGACGTCCTACACCAGGCAACCAGGCGCTTGAAGGCGGAAATCGTGGGCGCCGTCTCCAGGACACTTCCTGCGCGGACCCAGTCTTCCTTCAATGCCTCTCTCGCGTCCTGTGAGCATTGGGGCTGAATAAACTGTTGCATGCGAAAACCCGACCCCAGAGTGCATCTAGTCGAACTTTTCATGATAATTGCTTTCGCCATGCAGGAACAATACTACGACGAGTACAAACACGCATATGTACAAATTTGCCCTTTAAAGCAACTCTTCATCTTTTTTTCTGTCAGTTTGATGTTTCGTGAGCACGAGAGAATATACATAACAGCTAAAAATCTTGACAATGGCAACTACAGCTACATGCTCGCTCATTTAAGTGGTTGCGCGTGGACGTCACTTTTGACGCGTTGGCGTCTTTGTAACTACGATCTCACAAAAATAATGCAACATGTTTTTACAGATTATGTTAGAGCACGCACTGCGCTTAAATTCTGGGGAATTTAAAGAAAATTGAAGATGGCTTTTTTTCTTAACAGCATTTCAAAGTATTCCATTTTTAGAGACACGCCTTCACTTATGAATTTTTTGTTTGTTTTTGACATCATTCTCGGCAATCACATTTAACACATTTGTTAAACAAATGTGTGGAAACATTCTGGGAAAATTTGGAAATTATGTGTATTATAGACGCGAAGCAAAAAAATCTGAAACAAGAGCATTATTGAGCAATGTGCCGTATTTGCGAATTTTTTTCGTGAAATATGGGCAAGAAAATCGCAAGATTAGAATTTGGTAGACACACATTACTTGTAGTATGCCAAGAAAAATTTTGAGACTCACAGCTACAATAGTTATTTTGAAGGACCTCATCAAAACCCCATTTTCGCGCAATTCGAAAAAAGCGGTTCTGCTGAGTCATACACTAATCCAAAACGGAGAAAGATAAGTGTGATCAATCATACCAAGAAATATTAGCGAAGTTATGATACCAAGGAAAAAAAGATCCGTCGAGCCGGATTCGAACCAGCGACCTATGGATAACCGTAGCCACGATAGCACTTCTACAGTCCACAACTGAGCTACGGACGGAATGAGCAGCGGTTCTTAAGGAGATCTCTTTCAGTGCGTTTGTTCTCGATCCTCGTATATAATGAAACGCCGATGATTACTTGTAGACCTTATACACTGCTCCAAAATCGAGAAAGATAAGGCGAACCAATCATATCAAAAATATTAGAGAAATTAGCATAATGGAGGAAAAAAACTCTGTCAAGCCGGATTCAAACCAGCGCTTTACAAAGAGGAGGATACAACTTTATTAAAAGAAATTTCATGGGTTTGGAGCTGGCCGCTTGTCTGCGGCGACCTCTTAAGAACAATGCTGCTTTGGCTCAAGTACTCCTCGAATCTTCTCCGCATTTATCTAACGGCACCCGATTTTACAAAGTTCCCGATCTGACAAAAATTTCTATACGCCGCCATGCTGCGCTGGAGAACGGGAGCACAAAAGCTGTCGTCACAGCCTCGGCAGTGCAGTATTGGGGGGTCACGCCTATTTAGCACAGTCCAGAGAGGATTATGGCGGCACCCACGGTCTTTAAATGAGAGTTATGGTCATCAAATAGCTCTTGCAAAGTTCACACGCACGTGCGCGCACACACACACACACACACACACACACACACACACACACACACACACACACACACAATAAAATGGCAAAATGATACAGAAGTACACATGATCACAGACCCTGGGCGGCGCCAGGGTCTGTGAAAAGGTCCATAGTTGAATGTTGCCATCAATCCGAATTAAGAAAACTAGCTATCACCAATCAAGATTTAACAAATCGTTTTCCGTAATAAACGAGGAGAAAAGCGGAGATTTCATTCTAATTTTTCATTCCGGGCATGCCATCGCGTTAAAACATCCAAGCGACGTAGACAAGTCTAGTTTCCTTTGTTGACGAATGGACACGTCATTCCAAAGCGCTCGTCAAACCAGGTGGTGCTAGAAGCGATGATGGTTTACTATAGTCGCTGTACATTCTCCCAAAGGAACACTACACAAATTGATTGCGTTATTTCATGGCCCATACGACAGATGACACCGATCGTCTCCTCGTAACTTTATTGCTTGGCCTTCTCGCAGCAATCACTGGCTATTTCCGTCTTGGTATATCAGCTGCCTGTCACATCTTCACGTGACCGTCTGCCTCGCTCGGACATGGGAGGCTTTATGTATGGGCCACCCTCATGGATCTTTTAAATGCGCAGGCGTGGGTTAGCGGCTAATACAATGCTGCGGAAGCTTTCGTGCGTTGCTGCGTTATAATTTCAGACTCTAAAAACATACGCTCAAAACTGAGCAATAAATTATAGAGCTTAGAATGTCAGAAAGCTGAGCCACTTGATAGAGATTCATGATGAAAAATAGTCAGCAGGCGCTTGTGTTGTCCCGACATCTCTCTTCTGTCCGTGTTTGTATGCCTACTGTCTTATCACGAACAATAGAAACTGTTTTATTCGGTTTACACTTGTGGTCGAGTTCGCTGGTTGTGTTAGGCCGTACCACAGCTCAGTGCAATCGACATCAGCCCAAACTGCACGTATGGCTGAAGTACAGACGGGTCCACTGTTAAAGGGAACACTTGCGTGCAGGGCATGTTTGGATTTCGCTCTCTTGCAGGAAAGTAGTGGCTTAGATTGGCATACAACTACTGGTGGTTGACAGTCCTGCCTCTTTTTGACAGACTCGTGCAGTGCATGAACAATGTTTCCCTGTCCACTTGCTCTTAGAGGGCCAGCAAAATGAAAGGTGTTCATTGGAGTGTTCCCTTTAACAGTGGACCGTACTGTACATGCAGCCAAACATGCAACACTTGCCATTCGTCACCTCGCCATGCACACAAAACAAATACCAGTGACAGCAGCGTGTAGCACCAAACAGTATCTCGTGTACGTCGCACTCCATGAATTTGCCTCCTCTATAGCCGGGTATTCATTCTAGTTTTGCAGGTACATGTGTGCGAGTCATACACAATGCAGCCAATAATTGTGAGAAGCCGAGTGGGGGGTGTGAGGTAATGAATAGAATTCATGTTCAAAGAATTTGTGCATCTTTCAAACCTGCTGTTTCACATAATAACTGACAGAAGTGTGCAGGGGGATGTACTTAGCAAATTTCACTGAGATCCACTGACCTTCAAATATCACTGGAGCTGCAATTTTATTTTGTACATTCTTGCTATGCATTCTATTTTATTTCCTTGCAATATGACTTTACTTCCAAAATAGATGAGATGACATCCCAATACTATTGACACCGCCAGAGAAGGATATCCACTGCAGTTATAAATGAAACGATGTATGCACTACATGGTGACGATGGTTTTAATCAGGGCCGTAACTAAGGGGGGGTTGAGGGGGTTCTGACATCCCCCAAATTTTTTTCATTCTTTAACTTTTCGGGTGATAGTCAAATATTTGCATGCCTTCACAGCGACCACGAGTTGCCAAAGTTGGCCGTTCTACACACAAACACACCCCGAAAAAAATTTCTGGGTACGGCCCTGGTTTTAAATAATCTCATGACTGACATACTGAAGCAACTGATGCCACATTATAAAAGGTCTTAATTAAACAATGCATTGATCTTCAGCTCCTCTGTAACAATGCCACAGTAACTAACAGGAAATTTAAAATTGGAGTTATAAATTGTCATAGCCTTGAAGGTCACCAAGTAGCTTTTGCAAAATCCACGCACACACACACACACAATAAAATGGCAAAGTAATTCACAAGGACACATGATCATATTATAGTATGCCATTGAGAAATTGACAGAATTACAGGCTGTTTATTGCAAGAAAGCATCCTAACTGTATATATGTATATGAAATGGCATAAAGTGTGCCATTCAGTTTGCATACATCATAACATGTGCAGAAGGTATTGTATGATGGAGCGGAAAAGACTATGGAAGACTGGAATTATTGGCAAGACGACGATACATACACAGGAAAAAAAACCCCGCCTTCGCATAGTTGGCCAAAAGCAGGCAGGCCCTTCACAGCAAATGATGAGAAAGCTACAAACATTGCCAACTGCCCAGCCCGCAACATGGAGTCACACAGAACATGTGGCAGTGACAAGTCATTGAAGTCGCATGAAGCCAACAATGCCACAAGACTGCAGCCATGAGCTGGAGACATCAGCAGATAAGCCGATAAAATATTCCGCCTGATGCGGCAGAAAAATGTGGACAATAAAGCTTACCAGCTGCTGCCTCCAGCTTAGGACACATGCAGGCAGTAGGAGACATCAAAAAGTGAAGAATACAGTGAAAAATACGAGTAGAATGACACTGCAACACACAATATATAAACTGCAATGAATAAGAATGACTGGGAGAAAAAAGACAATTCATGCCACTTCTCGAGATAAAGAATGACCCATGTGAAATGATGACTGGATACCAGTCAATAAGAATTCAACTCCAGAGGGTGAAGTGCATTAAGCATTCTGGAGGAAAAAAATAAGTTAGCAAGGCAATGTGCCATGTACATCAAAGAATCATAAAGGAAATCCACAAAGACAGCACCTCAAGGGTAGCAGCTAAAAGATGACCACTCAAGAAAGAGCGTCGTCCTTGCACAACCACTTCCAAATAGAGCATTAACTAATGCGCAACTAGAAAACTTGTTACACAGGATGGTAGTGGCTTTGTGAACAAAAAGAAAAAGATGTCTGCTTTTTTGTTGCCATTGTTCAAGTCTGTCAATGACAAGTGGAAGACAGCAGGGGTAGTTCAAGCAACATCTTGCAATAGCCTGAAATACCAAGAATGTTCACTAAGCCACAAGTCTAACAAGCAACAACATCTAAAGTTACAATAAAGTACTTTAGTGTCACCTAGAGGGCAAAAGAAAAAGTTACGAATCTGTACTGGAAAAAGCAGACACGGCCATGACAGTGGTAATGTTAACATACAAACGACAATGCCTATACACCTGTAGTCTCCAATGAATAGTCCAAAGCGGAGAAAAGATAATAAATGATGAAAATTTGAGCGAAGCACGCAGCAATGACAATGTAGCTTTGCAGCAACGTACTGCAAACAACGCAAAATTACAACTGTTATGACAGCTACACGAGGCTAAGGAAACCGAAGCAGCCACAAAAACAGTTTCTGGTGCAAGTACCTACACAGGTTTCTGAAGAAGCAGATCTTTTTCGCATGTGCTCACTCAGCGCATCCAAGCACTTGCCACTTTAAACGAGACATGGTGGCATGTAAAAAAAACTCATACTTGGGAATGCTAACACATATAGGCATCACTGAATAAGAAGATTAGAAAGTAGCTCAATTGAAAAGTGGCTGCGCAAAAAAAAAAAAAAAAAAAAAAAAAAGGAAAGAAAGAACCGTTTCGTTGCGATCAAAGTAAACATTAGGCAAAGTCTTTAAGAGGAGGATGACAAATCTTCCTCGGAGCTTTCCTCGAGCGAGTCGAAGGACGAAGCTGTAGACAGCGACTCTGCACTGCTGGCAAGTGATCGCGCAACATTGGCAAAGTTGTAGCGCAAGTCCACACACTCGTCTTCGATCTTCGTAAGCAGGGTGTCAAGCTTGGATACAACAGTGTCCACATTGTCATGGTTGAACACCATAGGTGGCTTGAACTTGAGCACATTGCCGTACTTGCCCTCCGTACTCAGCAGCACACCACTTTGCTTGAGCCTGCACAACAGTCCACGGAGGAAAGAGAGAGGCGTGAAAAATGTGTATGCCAAAGGTGCAAGAATATCAATCTCTTGCTTTGTTTTGCTATGACAACAAATGAGCCTTGCTTACAAAGAAAAAAGAAAACACTTGATGCTCTTCATATCTGAAACTAATCTTTGTTTGACACTTGAATGTGACATGGAATGCCATCCCTTATACCGGCCAACCTCAATATAATGAACCACGGAGTAAGTTAAGACAAGAGCATCGTCTCCGCCGCCACGTAACGCATTCGCTCGAGACAAACTGTGCAACGCGTAGCTCGTCCCCTTGCTCTCTCCATCCGCTCCTCTTCACACTTTCCCACATAACTTCCTCCTTCTCTTGCACTACTCAAAACACTTAGCGCCACCTGTCGAGGCACATGGAAATCATTCATCAACCTGTTCTCATGAGCACATGCACTGACTGCCAGAGGCCGACAGCGACAGCGGCGGGGAGCGGCACGCGAGGAGCAGACAACAAAACGCCATTGCTATGGCAACGACAGAGAGAACCCCTGCCCAAGGTTCTGCTCGATGACCATCTCTCCTCCGCAGCTTTTCTTCATTTATAGTGCGATCGGGCGAACACACTGAAGCAAGAACCAGCGTTGCAGAATGTGTCCCTTCCAGACGAGCGGACTCTGCGCTCCTGTCGGATCTTACTCCACGATAATGAACATGAATTCAATTATTGTACACATAAAAGTAAAGATAACGCGAGCTGCCAATTCCAGCGTGTAACCTATATATGCTTATAACGAAATCCAGAAGCCACTTTTATGTCAAATGCAACTTCAACATAATAAGTGTTGACTACAATAAACCAATACAAACATAAAAAGCTGAGGACAGGCTGGAATTACGTACACTATTACAAGTGAAATTAAAACAAGTTAAGCTGCTTACGTAGGAAGCTAGTTTAAGCAAGCAAAATCAAACAAGAGGTTAGCATTCACAGTGACAACATACAAGGTAAGCAATACTAAAGAAATGGATAAGAAGGACACACGTGGACTCTGTGCTGCCTCTTGTCCAGTGCTTTCCTTCAATAAGTTAACATGTACCAACAGGCTCAGATTTTCTTTTGCAAGGTAAGAAAACAGTACTGCAGTTGCAGGTGCTACCATGGGTGCCTAGCAACTCGAACTTAAAATCTGTGCTGCCTTTCCTACCCGCTCTTTTGTGTGTATGTTAATGAGCAAAACACTAGTTAGATGCTTTCTTTTTCTACCCGTGCGTATGTGAACATTAGAAAAATAATAAACGATGAACCGAAAGGGTCCCAAGGTGACCATCAAGAAGGTCATTAAGTCTGATAAGCCAATTTTGTGGCTCGTGAAGCGGCACTTTAGGAACAACAAAATCATACCGAATATTAATGCTTGAGCAACAGGGGTGTGCGAATAGTGAATTTTAGAATAAAATACGAGTAAGAATCGAATAGTTTTCTAATAGCAAAACAACAATTTCCAGAACAGCCCTAGATTTCCAGAGCAATTTATTTGAAACAAATATTTACTAACTTTAACAAAGGAACATTACGATTGCTTTTTAACAGACAAAAAAATGCCACAATTATGTAAACTGGGGCAAGCTCGAATACAGCAGCAATAAGAGCCTTCACGATATTTAGTATAACTGTAGGTTGAACCACAGCACTTCAGTATTCAAAGCCATAATTGGACATCACCTTTTAAATAAAACTGAGACACAAAAATGAAACATTGTTTCATGGTTGCAGGAATCAACATCATGAATCTTATGATGATACAGTGGATTACAGACACTTGATTCGGCGAGACTGGACATTTAAGCATGAATGACTTCATCCGGTGAACAGTATAGCCTCAATATTCCTGTAAAAGCTTGGGTTGATGCATTTTAACATACAATAATTCAAACAACTAAAATGATCCCTCACTCTTCCAACGTTTCGTTCTTTTGGGGTCTTCTTGTCGAGGCAGATTATTAGCAAAGTATTCGATTTCGAATATGCACTATTCGATTCGAGCACCAAAACGAATAGAAAGCTGTTTGATTCATTGTTCGAAACTTCGGAATATTCGCACACCCCTATTGAGCAACCATAATCAACTAAGTGCGCTTACAAATAAAGGAGAGAAGAAAAAATTAGGAGGTTGGGGGGTGATACAAGACATGCACATACCTGAGAGACAGCACACTGGCTTGCTCTCCAGCAGGCTCTCTTGACTCTCTGTCAAGGACTAGTTCCATGCCCACAAAAAGGCCGTGACCACTGCAGAGAAACAATACACGCCACTGTTATCACCTTGACAAATTTGCCACTTTGGTTCACTTATGAGAACATATATAACTGCAAATTAGTATGTCTACTGTCGCTATGGCTCAGCTGTTATATGCAGACCTGAAAAAATGCTTAGAAATGGGCCCCTAGGGCGTCAGATATTTTGTATTCAGCTTAACCCTTTCACACACCGCCTATGAAGAACTGTCTGTAAATGTGTCAAATCGATACACTGTTATTTCAAGGCCCTAAATATTCTATTGCAACAAACATAATGTCATAATATGTTAACTTATGTGTGTTCTAGTAACTAATTCTATTTAGGTTGTAATTAAAAATCTCTTTATCCTGAAGTCATTGATGCTCTTTTTTTTTTGGCTTAAATACAATGAAATCTCGGGCCATAAATATAGTGCAAGTTCATTTTTGGTTCCGTCCATTTTCAGCAAAGAAAAATTATACTTTTCACATGGCTCGCAGGAAGCGGCACATCAGACGTGGTAGTGCCTTCAGCAAAGTGATCATATGCAACAGTATACTGCAAAATGAAGTTAAACCAAGACAAATTTATTATGCAGGAGGTTCAATTCATCCAAAGCTCGATATATATCGCTCTTTCTTAGCCCCTAGTTGACACAAATAGCAAAAACAAGTGGTGTACACAATTGTGTACATAGCGTTTTAAAGGGTTAAAGGAGTACCATATTGTACTTCAAGCACTTTTCCATTGCTTTGGAAGCTCGGAGGCAAACTGAAACTCAAAAGGGTTTTCCAGTTCTTAGATCACGACAGTTCTGTCAATTATTGTTTGCGCATTAAGGTCAACCTACAATAGAGAAAGACGAAATCATGGACAACCCATCACCCAACTCTATGTAGCACGCCTCAAACAGGTTTACTGCTTACAATAAAATGCAGGCACTTTTTTTTACTGTGGAGAAGGCCTTGGCAAGTTTGCACAACACACTCCATTTTGCTGACCATCGAAATGCATGCACAACCAGACATCCCATGCACTAGTTGTGCTGCATTTCTGCCCAAGTCATACAAATCAAATGCTGGTCCTGCGACCATCAAAGCTTCAAGAAGAGACCAATGCACATCCCCATTTAGCGTGCAAAACAAAAGGTCATGGCAGAACCATTAGAGGAAACGCACGATGTGCTGAAAATTCAAGAATGCCTCGGAAAACTTCCTATTTACTAGTTTCCAATTCACCAAAGGGGTTCCTATTGAGCAGCATGTGAACTCTTTGGCTAGTTAATCGTGGAGGCACCAATCTATACGAGGTGTATCTTACAGTTACTTCTACGCACTGCGATACTTCTGCCTTAGTTGGTGGTGCTGACCCATGTGTATAGTGCCGATCAATATAGCTTCAGGGTGCAATTTCAGCCAAAGTTCCAGCGAGACGGAAGCTGCAGATTATTTTTAGAGCTTTAAGTGGCCCCGTACTACTTTTTTCAAAGTTCCAAAAATGCTTTGGAACAACTAAACTGCCCTTCAGAAATAAATCATTTTTAAAAAGCCCGAGCACAGACAGAGATACTACAAGTGTAACAATAACCTTTCTCATCCATGCTCAATGTGCACCATTTGAAGGGAGCAAGTCCCACGTCCATTAAAACGCTGCCTTTCATTCCTACCAGGGTAGGGACGGCTGTGTGAGGTCAAATGACAGTCTGTTTCTCTTGGAAGTGCACAATTCTTATGAAAACTCAAAATGCAGATTTCTGAACACTACAGCCTGTTCATTTAACAGCTTAAATACAGTAACAGTAGAGAGGAGTGCATTGATCCAAATAAGCTGCCTGGTTCCCGTCAACAATCAGTCAATGGCAGCTCTCTGTGGGAGTCTACCCGCTGCCAGAGGACAGCCTCTGGCAACCTTCCAACTGCCTACCGTAAAAACCGGAATATAGGTCGAATTTTTTTTCAAAAAAACGCGATGAAAAGTCGACCCTCGTCTTATATACCGGTCATTGGCAGAAAACCTATGGAAGTCTTGCAACAATGGGTTGATGAAGTCGGTAGCCCTATTGCCATCGTGAGCATCAGCAACAGCACCGTTGGGCGACGCCATTTTGCGTTTTCTTTGTGCCGACTGCGAAGCAAGGGTGGCTGCGTTGGTTTTGCGCTGTTTAATTATCCTTATCTGAGGCTATCTCCTTCAATATGAGTGGCAGCCGACGGCAGTTTACAATGTGCTTCAAGAAAAAAGTCATCGAGTATGCAGAAGCCCACGGCAACCTGGCGGCACAACGAGAATTCGGTCCGACGGAGAAGAGCATCCGATACTGGAGGAGCCAGAAACAGCGCATCATAAGTTGCAGCAACCAGAAGAAAACGTCGTTTCGTGGACGGACTGCACTTCACCCCGAACTGGAAACGGTACTCGCCGAGTTCGTCCGGGAGCTGCGCGCAAGGTCGCTACCCGTGACAACGGAGTGCATCCGCGTGAAAGCGCTCGAGATTGCGCGCGACTCGGGGCTCACGAGGGCGCAATTCAAGGGCTCGCCATCGTGGGTGCGCCGATTCATGAAGCGGAAGGGCCTTGTTCTGCGGCGGCGTACTTCAGTGTGTCAAAAACTACCAGCAGAGTTCGAGCACAAGCTCGTGGAGTATCAGCGCTTCGTCATCGAGCTTCGTCGACAGCGTTGCTACATGATGGGCCACATGGGCAACGCTGACGAAACTCCGGTCTGGTTCGATATGCCATCGAACACGACTGTGACCGAGAAAGGAGCGAAGCAAGTCAAGCTATTGACAACGGGCAACGAGCATTCGCGGTTTGCTGTGATGCTCGCGTGTACAGCAGACGGAAAGAAGCTGCCCCCTTATATTATTTTTAAAAGGAAAACGCTACCAAAGGAGGACTTTCCTCGGGATGTAATCGTGAGGGCAAGCGAGAAGGGGTTCATGAACGAATCCCTCATGCTGGAATGGATCCGGCTCGTATGGAACCGGCGACTGGGTGCCCTTTTTCAACGACCGAGCATGCTGGTGCTCGACTTTTTTAGAGGTCACCTCACGGCCGATGTCAAGCGATCGCTGTCCGATGGCAAGACTGATCTTGTTGTCATCCCCGGGGGACTGACCTCTATACTCCAGCCACTGGATGTTGTGCTAAACAAGCCGTTTAAAGATCGCGTGCGCGAGCTCTACAGTGAGTGGATGCTGGGAGACAATCCCAAGACCCCCGCTGGCCGCCTACGGCGTCCACCGCTCGCAACCGTTTGTGGCTGGGTGTCCTCAGCCTGGAAATCCCTCCCGGAAGAAATGGTTCGCAAATCCTTCCGGAAATGTTGCATCAGCAACGCGTTAGATGGCTCAGAGGACGATGCACTATGGGACGTCGCTAGTGAAAAACAAACATCATCCGACTCGAGTTCGGATGAGTCCGAGTAACTTCGTGACCACCTAGCATTGAACAGTGATGATGATGATGATATGTGGTGTTTAATGGCGCAAGGGCCAATTGATGGCCAAAGAGCGCCAGTTCATGAGACAAAGGATGTGAGCAATGGTTGCGGTAAGTAGCTGTAAAGGGGCCTTAAAATTCCTCGCGCTAAAGGCGGGTAAAACATATATATATATTAAAATCATGACAGTGACGTGAAATATGAGTAGTGGAATGAATGGTAAGTGGTCGCAAGAATAAGACTATGAAGATATGACATCAGCACGAATGCCTCGTCAATGCCCTTGAGTCCAAGGGCCGCGAGGCAAGTGCTGTCTTTAGCGTATTCACCGCAGCAGCGACCTCTGTTTAGAGGCCGTGCTACGGATCACCTTGATATATGACATGAAAACTCCGTACGTCGTTTAAAAAAGCAGACAGTGACTGATATGTAAAAAGCGGGTCCCTACCGATGAACATTGAAGGATGAAATGGAAATTGCTGCCGGTAGGGTAATAAAAAGTGCTTTTTTCTGATAGCATCGAGTTCCTTGCACTGAATGAGGACGTGAAGGACAGTGAGTGGCTGACCACATCTATCACACAAAGGTGGCTCGCCACCGGACAGAAGGTGTGTGTGTGTACTGTATGTGTGACCGATCCTAAGTCTGCAGAGTGTAACTTCCGTGTGGCGTGATTTTGATACTGGCGGCCAGTTACCGAGATGCGGTTTGACAACGTGTAGCTTATTTCGTGTATGCATATCCCATGTGGTCTGCCAAAAGGCTCTGAGCTTTCTTTTCAGGAAGTGTTTTAGGTCTAGTGGGGGAATAGCTAAGGATGTGTTGTGACTGTTTTCGTGGGCGGATGCTGCTAGCTGGTCCGCCAACACGTTGCCTTGAATCTCGCGGTGCCCTGGCACCCAGCACACTACGACATGTTGTTCGAGTGCGTATATCGTGCTTAAAAGAGAATACAGCGAGACAAAGACGGGGTTTTTGTGTCTTTTAAGAGTTTTTAAGGCTTTTACCACGCTTAGAGAATCTGTGTAAATCACTGCCTTTTGTAGTTTTAATTGTTGAATGCGTTTAACGGCCGCAAGTATCGCGTAAGCTTCTGCCGTGAAGATACTTGATTCAGGGTGTAGAATACCGGAATCCGTAAAGGATGGCCCGACGGCTGCGTAAGACACAGAAGTATTGGACTTTGAGGCGTCTGTAAAGAATTCTGCACAAGTGTATTTGTGTTGTAGTTCAAGGAAGTATGTACGGATATGTGCAATAGGCGCGTGTTTCGTTACTTCCATGAAAGAAAGATCGCAGTCTATAAGCTGCCACCGCCACGGCGGTAGTTGTGCAGCGGGAGCCAATAGACAGTGTTCGGAAAGTGGCACACCCGTTTCCTGAGCTAAGCCCCTCACACGAAGTGAGTAGGGCTGTCGCATCGAAGGACGGTGGTCGAAAAGGGCAGAACTAGATATATCATTAATTGTGGGGTGTGAGGGGTGTTCGTTGTCTGCGTTCACTTTGAGATAGTATAGAAACGACATGTAAGATCGCTGCAGGTGGAGCGACCACACATTCGATTCGACGTAGAGGCTTTCCACGGGGCTGGTGCGAAAAGCACCCGTAGAAATACGAATGCCCGAGTGGTGGACAGGGTCAAGCATCTTCAACGCGCTTGCTGTCGCAGACTGATATATTATCGCCCCATAATCTAGGCGCGTGCGTATGAGGCTTTTATAAAGATTCATCAGACACTTCTTGTCACAACCCCACGTAGTGCGTGACAGTACCTTTAGAATGTTCATGGTTTTTATGCACTTGTTCTTTATATACTTTATGTGTGATATGAAGCTTAGTTTCGTGTCTAGAATTACGCCGAGGAATTTATGCTCCGTTTTCACAGGTAGCCGCTGGCCATGCAGATCAATGTCTGGGTCGGGATGTAGGCCTCTCTTTCTTGAGAATAATATGCAAGTACTTTTTTGCGGGTTCAGGCTGAACCCGTTCTCGTCTGCCCATTTGGTTACCTTGTTTAAACCAAGTTGCACCTGCCGTTCGCACATTGAAAGGTTGCAAGATTTATAACCGATCTGCACGTCGTCAACATATGTGCAATAAAACATATTCCGTGGAATACACAGACGTAGGGAATTCATTTTTATAATAAAAAGTGTGCAACTCAGAACACCACCTTGCGGCACTCCAGTTTCCTGGACAAATATTCGGGACAAGACATTACCCACTCGAACACGGAACGTGCGATTGGACAAATAGCTTTCGATTATGGTCAACATCTTTCCTCGGACACCTAAGTGGGATAGGTCTCTTAATATTCCAAATCGCCATGTGGTGTCGTAGGCCTTTTCCATATCGAGGAACACCGAAAGGAAGAATTGCTTGTGAACAAAAGCGTCGCGAATTTGTGCCTCGATACGGATAAGGTGGTCAGAGGTAGATCTACCCTCTCGAAAACCGCACTGGTATGGGTCAAGTGAGTTGCTGGCTTCGAGGAAATGTAGAAGCCGCCGATTTATCATTTTTTCAAAAACCTTGCACAGACAACTTGTTAGGGCTATTGGCCTGTAACTGGATACTGAGGATGGGTCCTTACCCTGCTTCAGAATCGGAATTATGATGGCTTCTTTCCAGGCCGAGGGGATCTCGCCGGAAAACCAAACAGCATTGTACAGGGAAAGGAGGGTTTTTTGGGTTTCAGAAGGCAGGTGTTTCAACATTTCATATACAACACGGTCGGAACCTGGGGCGGATTTATTGCATGAGTTCAGCGACGTCTGTAGCTCAGCTAAGCCGAAAGGTTCATTGTATGCTTCCTCGTGTTTTGTGGATTTGCGCTCTAGTTTCTGTTGTTCGATTTTTGCTTTGTGTCGTTGGAAAGCTTCCGTGTAGTGTGACGAGCTGGACACCTGTTCGAAGTGTGCACCTAGGAAGTTCGCCTGGTCTTCCAAGCTGTCACCTTGTGTGTTTACTAGGGGAAGTGAATGCGCTTGTCGGCCTGCTACCCTACTAACCATGTTCCAGACTTTAGCCTCCTGTGTATATGAGTTAATTCCCGATAAAAATTTCTGCCAACTTTGTCTTCTTGCCTGTCGGCGAGTTCTCCTGCCTTGTGACTTTATGCTTTTAAAACTGTCCAGATTCTCGGCTGTCGGCGAGTCCCGAAGCAGCCTCCATGCTTTATTTTGTTTTTTGCGCGCGTTTCGACACTCAGTGTTCCACCACGGCACACGTCGTTTGCCGGGCAGTCCAGCTGTTTGTGGGATACACTTCATTGCGGCATCAATCAAAAAAGCTGTAAAGTAGTCTACAGCTTCATCTATGCTTAAAGCACGCATGTTGGTCCAACTTAAGAGAGCCATTTTACGAAACTGTTCCCAATCGGCTTTGTCAATTTGCCATTTGGGAACCTGTGGAGGACATTCGTTAACTATTGGGGTGCTCAGAACTATAGGAAAATGGTCACTTCCATAGGGATTATTAATGACTTTCCATGTTAGAAGGGGCAGAAGTGATGGAGATGTGATGCTGAGGTCTATGGACGAGTAGGTATTGTTCGCAAGGCTATAGTATGTTGGCTCTTTTTTATTCAAGAGACACGTGCCAGAGGAGAAAAGGAACTGTTCAATTAGACGACCTCGCGCATCGCAGCGGGAGTCACCCCATAGACAGCTATGCGCATTAAAGTCCCCAAGTACAAGGTAAGGTTCAGGGAGCTCATCTATTAAAGACTGAAATTCATGTTTTTGCAGTTGGTAATGTGGAGGTATATATAGAGAGCAAATGGTGACGAGTTTGTTCAAAAGAACCGCTCGAACAGCCACTGCCTCAAGGGAAGTTCGAAGTGGTAAATGTGTGCATGCTACTCCTTGATTGACTATAACCGCTACACCTCCGGATGGCGCGATGGCATCATCCCGGTCCTTCCGGAAAATAATGTAGCTGCGTAGAAAGTTCGTGTGTTTGGATTTTAAGTGTGTTTCTTGTACACACAGCACCTTTGGTGTATGTTTGTGTAAGAGTTCTTGGACATCGTCGAGATTTCTAAGCAGTCCTCTCACGTTCCATTGTATAATTTGTGCTTCCATATTGGATGTCAGGTAGTGCTGTGTGTACGAGAAGGAAGTGGGTGTTGTTTAGGCCGAAATTTGGAGCTCAAGCAGCAGGACCGTCGTCGGGCCCCATTATCGGCTTTTTGGTTTTCTTAGCGCGCTCCAGGGAGCTACGCCGCTCTTTCGGTACCAGAGGCACCGGAGTTGTGTCCATTGCCTCGTTTGAGGCACTGGACGCCCGCGTATGCGAGCTGCTGGCTTGTTTGTCCGACCTCCCCTGGCGAGGCGTGGTCGTGAGACCCGACGACCCTGGAGTCGCCGGGATCTCTGGCTTGGCAGGTGGGGACTTCGCCTGGTGTGACGAAGTCTTGGACGCCACCGAGCCGGAGGGCGATGTGCTCTCCTTGGCCTCTACGGTGCCGGAGCTTGTAGTGGCCGCCGGTGTGGTCAGATTCAGAGTAGGCGGGGCAGCCTTCGCTGCTCCCACCATGGGGGCGGGTGGCGTTTGCCTGGGCACGCTGCGAGTGGTCCGGGCAAACGCGATAGGCCGTTGTGGTGCTGCCCCCCGTCGCACCACTTCGGCAAAAGATGTCCTTGCTGGAAATGATGGTGAAACTCGCTGTCGTGCTTCGCGGAACGTTACGTTTTCTTTTACTTTTATCGTGAGTATTTCTTTCTCTTTCTTCCAGGCCGGGCAGGCCCTGGAGTACGCAGGATGATCACCTTCACAGTTCGCGCAGTGAGTCCCATCACCAGCGCAGTCATCAACAGAATGACCCGTCGTTCCGCATTTTGCACAGGTGAGCTGCCCTCGGCAGCTTTGAGACGCGTGACCAAATCTTTGACATTTGAAGCATCGCCGCGGGTTTGGTATAAAAGGTCGTACAGCAAGCTTGACGTAGCCGGTTTCAATGTTTTCGGGTAGTGTGCTGGAGGCAAAAGTAAGTATCAAATGCTTGGTCAGTATTTCGGTGTTGTCGCGCCTTATCTTGATCCTTTGGACATGAGTGACATTTGAATCTTTCCATCCATCGAGTAGTTCTTCCTCGCTGAGGCCAATCAGGTCCTCATCTGACACTACACCTTTGACAGTGTTCATGGTCCTGTGCGCGCTCACAGAGACGGGGATGTTTCCAAACGCGACTAGATGTGACAAATTAAGGTACTGTTCCTTGTCTTTTAATTCGAGGAGTAGGTCCCCGCTTGCCATCCTTGTGGCCTTATATCCCGTTCCTATGGTGTCTTTCAAGCACTTAGCAACAAGAAAAGGTGAAATGGCTCTAGCTTTTTCAGATGTTTGTTCACAGTGAACCACGTGGTATTTCGGAAAATTGTCGTTGTTTTGGGGCCAAAAGAATTGAGATGCATCGGTGCGTACCCTTTTTGGGGCACGATCGGTGGAAGAGGGGTTCGAGGGTCCCATGGAAAAAGTCGCTTGTTCGGCAACGGCGCCTACCACCCACCACGGAGCCCAACAGGGGGACGTGGCAGAACATACGAAAAGTCTGCGCAACGCCAGCAGTACGCCGTCACTATAACCTAATATGGTCTACCCAAGGTTGGGAGCCACACACGGTTAACCCTTGCCGCCAGGAAAAATCGGAAGTAACGAGAAGGGAGAAGTAGACAGGAAAGTTTAAAAGTGAGAGAGAAAGACGAAGATGAGGCGAGAGAGAGACAGGAAAAGGCGACTGCCGGTTTCCCCTGGGTGGGTCAGCCCAGGGGTGCCGTCTACGTGAAGCCGGGGCCAAAGGGGTGTGTTGCCTCTGCCGGGGGGCCTTAAAGGTCCAATCACCCAGCGTCGGCTCAACCCCCAGGATCCCCTTTTCCCCGGACACGGCAAAGCCACGCACGGCTAGGCGTGGGAGGGGTCGAAACCCCCCGTTAGCTCGGGTCCGTGGTGTCGCTACACACCAAACGCCTACTTGCGCAGACGCCCCTGCGGGGAGCATTGAACAGTGTGTAAATAAAAATAAATGTCACCACAGTGCAGCTAGTTGCGTTGCGTTTTTATCAAGGTGAGGGCGTGCCGCGATACTTTGCGATTTTTTTTTAATTTCTTTTTTTACGATTCGAAGTTTGGGGGGTCGTCCTATATTGCGGTCCGACCTATAGTCCGGTTTTTACGGTACGTTAAGAGAGGACGCTTAGGGAGATGTCAACGTTGCCTTCCACTTGCGAGCTTAATTGCCGAGCACTAGAAAACTTTGCCGAGATGTAGACATTCACAGCTCTGTCTTTTATCAGTGTATTGTGCAACAACACCTCGGTTATACGAATCTCGCGGTGTCACTAAAAATATTCGTATCATCCGAAATTCGTACCACCAGAAAACATTGAAAGTTAGTATGCAACAAAAGAAAGCTGGCGTACGTTTTCATTTCTTCTTTCTCAAGGCCGCAGCGACGTCATGAAGAGCTCCGAATGATTGCCAGTAATGTTTTTAGACATCAACGGCCATACTTGTACTCTCAAATGTATGGTGCATGCACGCACATGCAATTAATGAACTAGATGTGTTGTGACACATGACAACTAGTAGCCCCTTCCTAATCTTAATACGCTTTTCAACCTGACACCAGCTTCCTGCGGCGAAAAAAAAAAAAAAAAAAAACCATGACGCCAATGACATCTGTAATCTAAATATTTGAAGTTTTAAGGCGCGAATAAGACACGGACGAAGAATAGGAACACACACACGGAGCGCCACTTCCAACATAGATTTATTTCGAAAGAGCACAGAACATATATATCCACCACGCGCGCCGCCAACGTTGACGGCGCGCGTGGTGGATATATATGTTCTGTGCTCTTTCGAAATAAATCTATGTTGGAAGTGGCGCTCCGTGTGTGTGTTCCTATTCTTCGTCCGTGTCTTATTCGCGCCTTAAAACTTCAAATATGTGTAACCAACAAGCCCAGTCTGCCATTCTCACACTGTAATCTAAAGTGAAGGCTCACGAAGCATTAGGGCCTCCAAGATTCGTGCGCACAATCTCTGAGGATACAACGCGCCGCTGATGGACAAACTGGCGGCTCGCATGCCTGCACGGGATTGCCGTGTCTTCGGCGACAGCGCGGGCAGCACCAGCGCGTATGTGCGCGGTAGCGTGCATTTGTATCGAACGTCGCGGGGTGAAAACCGGTTCGCAACAAAAGTACTTCATTCAACTGCAGGCTAATGGGCCTTGGCCAGGACCACAGACAAATTCGTATCACCCCGAAATTCATATGAGCCGTGATCGTATCACTGAGCTTCTACTATATTTCCTCACCAAGCCCAAAGGCCAGTTCAGGGTTCCTTTAACCGTTGACCAAATTGTATAAGGTGAAAACCTAGGTCACCAGACATGGCGACTTACCGGACATCACCGATGAGGGGGTGCCTCTGCTGAAGCTCTCGCAGGGAGGCCAGGAGGTAGTTGCCCACTTCCTTGGCGTGTTGCTGCAGCTTCTCATTTTCAATCACATCCAACACAGCAGAAGCTACTGCCACAGACACTGGATTACCGCCATACTGCGGAGAAAGGAAAAAAAAAAGACGCAGGGTGAATAAACATTGCAGCAAACATGTATTGAAAACTTTTTCAAGATTGGCTGTTGTGCCTAGCGCCGATTCTAATGGGAACAGACAACTTTTCTCAAGAAAACCACTTTGAGGATAAATATTGTGGCATGTTCCCGCAGAACTAGAAACCTCCAAAGGACAAGACTGCATTACTCTGCTGGGCTTCTGAAGCAGTTCAAGTGCTACAGGAGGTCAACGAGTTGACTGCAGTTTCTTGCAGTTTCTTAGACAAAAAGGCTGTACCAACATGGGACAAAAAAAAAACTTGACAGAAATAAATTATGGAGAGTGAATGTAACACATCTTTCAAGCAAAACACTGCCTTTGAGATCTGTATTTGCTATCCAAAGATGGTGCTTCCGACGATTTTGGCCCTGAAATTTGTGTTGGCATCCTCAGTTAGGAAAAGTAAAGCCATAAACATCTGTGTTTTCCCAGAGGGCCATCACATTGGTGCTTATTGATCATACTAGTTATCGTTTGAGATGTCCCAAGAGTTTGTCCAAGCTATCCAAAATCTTATTGCATAGACTTCGTGCTTCTAACAAGTATAGCACTAGCCGTGTAAGCACGTCGAGGTGATTGGATGTTTTGCCACGTCTCCACCTGTTGGTGTCAACGGAATCACATGCCACGATCACGTTTCTGCGAATTATGCTGTTCTCACTTTTGTGGTTTTATCAGTCAATGAGATCGTGGCCGAGTGCCAATGCAAACACCCATGTGGAAATGTTCTAAAGGAGGCGGATCAGGGTTCGTATTCCCAGACAATCGCCTTCAGAGATACTTTTAGTATCTCCGAAAGCGAGAGTTCGTAGTTCATGAATGGCAATGCATTATAAAACAAACAAAAAAAAATGCGGACAATTCTTCAGAAAACTGTCATTCTGACATGGGTCTTCCTTAAAAAGGCCCTGCTACACAACACCCTTCCACACTCTCCGCCATGGCTGCGATCGGCACTGACTAACACTCCCAGGTTTAAATGCACATATATACAGTAGAACCCCGCTGTTACGTTCCTCACTGCTGCGTTTTCCCGGCTGTTACGTCGTTTTCCGCCGGTCCCGGCATAGCTCCCATAGGATACAATGTATTGGGAACCCCGCTGTTACGTCGTAACTGTCAGACCGTTCCCGTATGATACGTCGCGAAGTGCGCCCGGAGCCGACCGAGTGACTACCAAAGAGAGCGGCCATGGCGCATTTTCACGCAGCTTGGCCTCGTTTGACCGTAATATTAGCCGCTTGAGAGGCGCAAGCAACAATCTTTCAATTGATGCAAACAAAAGCATGGCCTTCGAGATTCAAATTGCAAAGATGGCGTCTATGATGTAACTGCTCGCGAAAGCAAGGCCTTCGAGATTGGCATTTACTATTGACAAAAGCATAGCCTCTGAGATTTGCATTGCACAAACATGGCGTGTATGACGTAATTGCTTGCGAAAGCAAGGCCTTCGAGATTGGCATTCACTTCTGCCATCGCGTTGGCGTAGACTCATCATCATCGTTATTTGTCGGAGAACGGGAGGAGTTCGAGCTGGTTGGAGCTCGCATGGTCGTGCGTGCGGTTCGCGGTCGGACTCGCCGCGCCGGTCGTGATTGCGTGTGCTTAGTTTTTTCATGCCTACAGCTGTTGGTGTTAAAAAATCACATACGTTGATTACATTTCTGTGGATAAGGCCGTCCTAAGCTCCGCGTTTCTATCCATCGACTAGATCGCGGCTGAGCGCGCCAATTTTCGTGCTGCTCGTAAGAATTCAAATAAAATTCTGTACCACTAAATATTTTGCCGTTTTTCCTGTTTTTCGGCTCTTACGTTTCCCGTCTCTTACGTTTATTTCCTACGGTCCCTTCAAAAACGTATCAGCGGGGTTCTACTGTATACAGTAAAAGCTCGTTAATTCGGATTTCTAGGGACCGGAAAAAATGTCCGAATTAACCGAATGTCCGAATTATCGAATGGTCGAAATAAACACAATAAATGCAAGAGTTTTTTCAGCATACCTTTACTTTACATGGTAATCGCGGATGCGTCTCTGTTTTCGAGCAGAAATTCGCGCGGACACAATTTTTCTGAGCCCTTCAAGGTGCTCAGCAGCTCGCATGCTGTCTGCAGTGCCAAAACAAAATTCTTTAAGGACGACGGGAGCCTCCGCGGCTTCCTTCACAGTACGAGGGGGCCTGTGTGGCTCATAGTGTGGCTGCTGCTCTTCAGGCTCTTCGTTCTCGGATTCGTCGCCATGCATCACTTCCTTGACGATTTGCTCATCAGTCAGAGAGCCGGCAGTGGCAACGCCATCAATGCCGATATAATCGTCGAGTGTCACTGCATCAGGCATAACACTTCCGAAATCCTGCCCGTCATCGGCACCGTCGTTCGGCGACAATTCGACCACTGCGGCATCGCTGGAGTCGGTACAACAAAGCCACTGTGCCTGAAACAGTTGGCAATGGCGTGCGCAGGCGTGCTCTGCCACACATACGCGAAGAATGCTAACTGCGCTCAGGAGACTCACGTCGTATTGTTTGCCGACGTCATGACGCAGGAGCTACTTCTCGCCGGGAGAGCCCATTTTTCAGGGCACGCAAAATTTCTACTTTGGTGGTGAAGTCCTTGGCCTCGTACTTGGGCCGCTTCGCCGGCGTTGCCATCGGCGGAGAGTGCGTTCACACGAGAAGTCAGCACAAAAGCACCAGCAACGATCAAGCTAAAGGAGCCGTACTGAATAGTTCCTCGATAAAACGGCGTTCAACGATGCAGCACACCAACGGGAACAAAGCAACAAAAATGACACCGCGCCAAACTCACACCGCCCACACGCTATCACGCCACCATAATCACGCGCGAAGAAAAGGCGTTCAACCAGTCTCAAGTCAAGCCAAGCCGATAATTGATGTCCATGGCGATGCTGCGTTTGAGCTTCACTCTTGTTCCGAATGGTTCTTTTTTCGTTTTCGAGCCTCGCCAGCGGCCCGAGAGTCGCCGAATTATCCGATTTGCGGTCAAATCTGTCCGAAATAACGAGCGCCCAGTCTCATAGAGTGATGCATGTATTTACAGGGACCAGATGACGTGTCCGAATTAACCGATTTTCCGAATTAACGAGAGTCAAATTAACGAGCTTTTACTGTATACCCTATAAAGTGGACGGGGGGATGACCGCCACCCTAGCTCAGTGGTAGAGCATCGGACGCGTTATTCGAAGGTCGCAGGTTCGGTCCCTGCCGGCGGCAAGTTATCTTTTTGTCCACTTTACTTTCTTCACATTTATATCCCAATTATTACAAATAACATCTCCTATACTTTCCTTGACATTATTGTCTGTTAGTTCTCATTAATATTGCGTCTAACAAGGAAAAACGAGCCCTTAAAAGCCATCTTTCCTACAAATTAAACATGTAGTTTCCATTGCTTTTTCTGGTACCGTGGAATGCACGAATATCGTTGCACAAGTGGCAACGCCGAAAACGAAGTTGTTATAAATTTAGTTCGACTAAGAAACTACTTTAATTTTGGAGCACAGCGACACACAACAGCTATTTCTTGTATTAGGAAGAGACGTTTCATCATTGTCACAAGCGCCAGGGGCGTAGGCAGAAAATTTTTTTTCGGGGGGGGGGGGGCACCTCCTTGATCTGAAGCGAGGGCTAGGCAGGCAGATGTGGTGAAGTGTCATTTAGTGCGCCGTATGCCTAGGCAAAAAAAAATATTCGGGAGGGGGGGGCACGGGCTCAATGTGTGCCACCCCTGGTGCCCCCCTGGGTACGCCAGTGCGAAACGCGCGCTGCCGCCTTCAAACGACAGCATGAAACACAGCACCAAGGGTTGGCCACCCCCTCTCCCCCCCCCCCCCCTTGGAAAAAACTCCTGCAGACAGCCAGCACGCTTTGAATCAAGTGCTCACGCAGAGGCCAGAAAAAAAATATCTAGCATCTAGACACAACGCAACGTCTAGCAAAGCTGCTGCTGTGGACACATCTGCCACCACTACACGAACATGCAAGAAGGAACTCCCTTCTTCTCAAGCATTCGCTGTGCTATGCACAGATGCGTCATGTCAAAGCATCTTGAACCTGGGTACAGCTCAATATAAGCATGCGGAAATGAGGAAGTCGGCATGGTTCGGTCGGCCAGAGAAGTGTTGCATTACGATGTAGAGCTGTTGGTCAGTCTAGGAAGAAGTGCCAAGAGATGACGCCAAGAGATGACTGCCGAAGGGGAACCACTGGTCTGTGCTAGTCACCGCGAGTTTTCCGGAAGCTGGAGGCTGCTCAGCTGGACAAGCCCCAGTGAATACGAAAGGACTTTAATTGTTCTTGAATGTTCTCGCGTGTCTTGTATTTGAGTGCAATTCGATAATTTGTTCCCTGGTGTTGTTAAAGGGACACTAAAGGCAAATAACAATTTATGTCAGAGTGAAAGCCCAATGTATGACAACTTCTAAAACGGCAATATTTTCAACAGCAGTGCCCTACTTACCGAGAAATTAAGCTAAATGTATCACATGATGAGCGCCACGAGTGGGACATTTTCGAAGTGATCCCGATGACGTAGGGAAGTCGGCCTACAATAAATCACTAGTAATCAAACTAGCAGCAGTAAAAAAAGAACATTCCGAGCATCAAAAGACGTAATAAAATGCTGTTTGTTCGTTTCCGCTTGATTCATGGAAAACAAAACCTCCGTGGCGTTGCCATGGGGAACGGCGCGCGTGGTTCAAAGGTTCCGTTTTCGCCAAACTGTGCCTCGCCCATCTCAGTGGTAGTTTCGGGATCGCGTACTGCCGTGCGTGTTTTGCGCGCTCGTAAAAGTCGCTCTGACAGAAAGTTCGACAAAATTCCGCATGCGTGTGATATTGCCGGATGCCCGAATGGTGCACAACGCCAGTGCTGCAGCAAGGAAACCGGTGTGTCTTTTCACTGGGTGCCGCAGAATGAACCCTTACGCTCGAAGTGGCTTAGTGTCATGCCATTGCGCCAGTGTGCTAAACAGTCAAAACCTCTGCGTGTGTGCTCGCTGCACTTTCGTACTGAGGATTACGAGACCAACCGCAACTTGGTGACGGCTTTGAATGTGCCCATCCGAGCAAGTCTTTGGCGCAGCGCCGTTGTTGCTACTGTGGGTCCCGCTACTTCCGCTCGGCTGCCACTAGTGTCGGCGGCCGCGCAGTAAAAGCGGGCAACGTTGGGCACGGCAGCAGTGACGTAGGAGAGTCGTATTTTCAGGCGGGAGATTTGAAGCGCGCTAACGCAATGCGGACCACTAAAAACGTGATTTTATTTCAAAATAAGCACTTCCTTGGCACAAAAGCAGCGCTACGAGGCTTCTGGACCGCTATTTCAACAATCAACGTCGACTTAATATTTGCCTTTAGTGTCCCTTTAAAACACATCCGAGTTGTATTCAGAGTTAACCAGCCAAGTGTGCAAGTACACGAGATGTGTGTACTGCCTTAATTGAGAATATACTTGTATTCTCACCTCTGGGCTCTGACGAGTCTTTGGACCACAACTGGCATTTGCTGGCCCGTTAAAAGGATCTACTCTTAAATTGTCCGTGCTTTCGTGCCAAGTTTTAGGGGGCTGATATGTCAGCCCTTGGAATCTGCCCGGTGACTGCCTCCCATTAACGGGTGTGTGACAATCATGCGGTACCGACGACAATGGCTTGGCGTTTTAATTGGCTTGAAAAGACATGTCCCATGCAATATTCATATGGTCCCCGCTAGGTCACACTACTGTGTGCTAAAAATTATAAAAACACGATGTATACTTCTTGAGATACAAAAGAATTCCCATTTTTGAACATCAAGTTTTGATAACAAATTGCAAAATGATGCAGGTATGCTGCACAACAGCCACCACAAGCAGAGACTACCGGTATGTCTCTACAAGAGCAGCGTGGCGACTGGAGCACGCCACTGAAGTCAGTGGCAGAGGGAAATGCGAAAGTTTTCTTGTTGTCTGCCAAGGTTTTGAAACTTGAAGATGAATGACTTCAGGTCCTGTGCACCCATTTTGATCATTATTTTTGCGTTCATCTTCAACACCACACACACTCCAGTGCTACAGAAGGTATCACTATCAAGGCTCCCAATGTTGCCATGCCGACGCCAGCTGATATTGTAAGCGAAATGAGAATGTGATGCAAAAATGACAGCGCAGGAAGGCCTCGGATATACTTACTGTATTGAAGTATTCGGCGCCCTGGGCTTCAAATCTGCTAGCGACTTCTTTCGTAGTCACCACCATGGCGATTGGGTGGCCATTTCCAATAGGCTTGCCCAGGGTTACAATGTCTGGACAGATGTCTGCAAAAAATAATGAAAAGTTATTCAACAGTTCGAAACTGCCCAAGTGTGGTACTAATAACACTTTGGTTAATGTCACATTTAGGGAATGACTCTGCCCTCACTGGGAAGAAACACGGTTGCTATACAGTCGACGTCCGATTTTCCGGACCCTCAAGGGACCGCGAAAACGTCCGGAAAATCGGGCAGTCCGGAAAAACGAATGCACGTGAAAGCGCACATTTTTGGTAGGTATTTTTCGCTGACGGAGAGGGTCACAGCCGCAGTACAAGATTCCCATAGCAATTCAGCCAATGCATTGTTTAGGTGGCTCTGAAAACAGCCGTTTATAAAAAAAAAATACGACGTGGCCGGCACTACCTCATAGGTCAGCACTTGGGCGCAAAGAAGTCGCTTATTTTCTTTTGCACGGTCCGCTTGGCCGCGATTATGTCTGCCTCAATTTCAGTCAACGTCATGTTGCCGCTGTACACCAATGACAGTGTCATCAGTGCTCGCGTCAACTCCGAGCTCGTTGGCTGTGTAGGAGCTGGCTCTTCGTTCTCGGTGTCGGAGTCATCGGAATCCTCCGTAACTTGATGAATGATTTCGTCATCGGTAAACTCCGCACATAGCTCGAGGTCTTTGTCAGCGTCGGCGAAGCCCTCAAGGGTTATCTCGGCTGGAAACAACACGCCGCCAGCGCGCAGATCGTCGAAGGCAACGTCCGCGGATGGCAGTTCGTCATCGTGAGCCTACGAGGTGGCTTTGTGCGCTTCGAAGGCGCGGACGAAGACGAAGGAGCAGTCGGTGCCATTGCTGTAAACGGCGAATCCGCTCGACGAAAAGCGCAGCACGAAACAGCTATAGGAACTCGGTGGATGCTGAAGGTCGGGAAACGTGATCACTGAAGGTAGCGCGCAGCAGCAAACGATCAACCGCAGACACGACCGCAGAGCTGGCACAGCTGACAAAACAACACGACAACACGTGAACGAACACAGTGAGGTTTGGCTTGGCTAAGCTACGGCTGGCAACGGATTGACACGTGCGGTTTCGAGGTTACGGCAGCCGCGGCGCGGTGCGGCGTTGCTGCTGATGCGAGTATGGTGGGTTCAAGGATATGAAAATGAAAACAACCAAAATGGCGGCGTCGGTGGTGACTTTGGGTAGGCGGTTAACAGTAAAAAGTCCGGGAAATCGGATGGCGAAGGCTATAAGCGTCCGGAATTTCGGACTTTTTAATACATTGACTCTACGAGGAACTTGACGGTGCCACAGATGAGTCCGGGAAATCAGGCATGTCCGGAATTTCGGGCGTCCGGGAAATCAGACGTCGACTGTATACAGCGGAATACCAGTGGTGCCTCGCAATAGGAAATAAAATGTAGACATACCACCTTCAAAATGAAGTTTAGAAAATAAAAGTAGGGATTCTGCAGTAAGCTCAAGAGTGCTATCAATGCAGCAAGGCTTTTGAGATTTTCAGGTTTAAATGGAATGCAGCATGGAGAAACAGGCGCTAAAGCGTATCCTATAACAGGTCTCAAATCCCTACCCTGATGGAAGTGCTACCAACACAGCACCGACATATGTGAAAATAACTGTATGCAGCAACAAAGTCGTAAGCTGGGCTAGTTGCTACATGATTGAAGGTAAATAAATGGCTATATACACACTGCAAGTAGTGTTCTCTTACTGTGTACATTGCATTGTTTTGGCTGGTTATTCACCTTCCAAGGTAATGATTGAATAACTTCACTATCAGGACTTAATGCCTTACGAATCAATTGTCACAAAAATTTTTACAGTCCCAAGTACGACCGGAATTAGATGTTTGTCTTGCGCTTTAAGCACTTTCTCTCTCTCCTTTCATCCTGGTGAGTGCACTGAAAGCTACATGGGGGGGATGACAAGGGCGCAAGAAGCTATGTCCTGACGTAGAAGCCCACGTCACGACCGTCAGCACTTTCTTTTCCTTTTTCTTTTGTAAACGTGCAGCACACTTTCAGTGCGAGCACGAGCACACTGGTGCAATTCTATGTAGTGTGTCATTCCAGCACCATAAAGCTGAATGCATGCAACGACTGCAGTACGATCAAGTTTTTACTTGTGACGCCAAGTGCCGGGGTTTTCGCAAGCATAATTCTGGACACCTTCTGCAGCTTGCCACACTCGTGAACGAACGACACGATCGATGTCTCTGGTGGCATGCGAAATTGTCATGCA